>NW_027198741.1:27500-40222 GCF_038502225.1 Cherax quadricarinatus
ATAGGCAAACTAGGCATTTGCCTAGGGCCCCGCGCATTTGGGGGCCCCACGGTCCAAGGGGTTCAGGGGCTCATCCAAGACTGCGCACATGGTGCAAGTGCAAAGGGGTCCCTACCTAAAAAGTTCAAGTATTTGGAGAGTAAAATTGACTTTTAAAAATTAATCAAAACAAAAATAAATAATGAAATAAATTAAAATAAAAATAAATAAACCGAACCATAGATGGCAACACTCAACACGCCTTTGTTTACATCAGAACAGCTGTGTTTTCCCGCTAATGGGTGAGTATGGGAGATTCCTCTCCAATTTTCTGTAGTTTATATGATTTGATAGTCTTATGCATGATGCAATGATAACAATAATGGTCAGTGATTTATAAAGGGAATAATAGTGCTGTAGTGGTTATGCTGAATATAATAGGTACATGATGTCACTACTTTAATAGCCTAATCTAGTAATACTATGCTGTCTTGAGTTTATTCTCTTTAAAATGCATGATTTAACAAGATAGTTATAATGGCTGTTGGTAAATGGTTTTGGTTGTCTTGATGTACTTTCCCTATTAAATTTAATCTAAATAGCCAGAATGTATTTAATTAGACCTTAAACAGGCTCACACCGACCACCACCAAGCTTGAAGGGGTCGCTTCGCTTACCCGTAACTCAAAGGGGCCCCGCCAATCTGAATAGCCTAGGGCCCGGAGACTTCTTAAGTAAGTAAGTAAGTAAATTTATTCAGGTATACACAAATACAGTTATATAGAATTATCATACATAGCAGCATGTATGTAGAGAACCTAGGATAACCCAAAAAAGTCAGACAGAGTGACTTATTTCCATTGGGGTCCTTTTACCTTATTATTATAATATAAAGGTTATAATATTTTCTTATTATTCTACAATGAAGATAACATCTTATTATCATACTAAAAAGACTATCTACTACACGAGGGTCATTAAGACTATCTACTACACGAGGGTCTGGAAATAAATGGTATAAAATACCGACACAATGGAAATATAAACACAAATGCAGTATAATGTGATCCTTTATTGACAACGTTTCACCCACACAGTGGGCTTTTTCTTTTATTGACAACGTTTCACCCGCACAGTGGGCTTTTTCAAGTCACACACGGATCTACCTGGGGTTGGAAGGTACGGGAGTATTTATAGTTCAGAATGTTGAGGTCAGGTGGAGAATGCTGCATCTGATGATCTACCGGGTGGGGTTATAGAGTCTTGGGTAGCTAGGCGGGGGTATTGGACAAGTTGTGAGTAGACCTTCTGCAGTGTTCTATGTTCTTATGTGGGATAGCGATGAAGAAGTTTCTTGGCGAGTGGTTCAGCTATGTTATAGAAGCCATTGTTCTGGTTGAAATTGTTGGTTATAGAGATAAACGATGATTCCAGGATTCTTCTGTATTGAGTGTTGTCTTCTGTGGCTATAAGTCTTGAGTTTCTGTAGTTAATTAAATGGTTGTGTGAATTGCGATGTTGTACACAGGCATTCCTTGTATCGTCAGTCCTGCTTGCATATTGGTGTTCTGAAATACGTGTTTGGAGGTCTCTTGATGTTTCGCCCACATATAATTTGTTGCAGTCATTACAAGGGATTATGTATACCCCTGCAGAGGATGGAGGCTTGTCCTGTCTACTACTGGTGATGTCCTTGATGGTCGTGGTTGTGGAGGTAGATACTTGGAATGATGTTTTGGCAAAGATGTTGGAAACATGTTTGGCAATGGAGTTGGTGGGAAGGACTATGTATCTCTTCTCGGCAGTGTCTTCTCTGGGTGTGTTGAAGATGTTTAATGCTCGCCGTCTGCAGTCTCTGATGAAGTGACGAGGATAGTGGAGTTTAGAAAATACTTGTTCAATTATAGTGCATTCTTCCTCAAGGAACTCGTTGCTGCAGATTCTGAGTGCACGCAGGAAGAAGCCTATAATTACACCACGTTTGGTTTTGGTGTCGTGGTGAGAGTAGAAGTGGAGAAGATCGTTTTGGTTGGTGGGTTTTCGATAGACTTTAAAACGAAGTTCGTGGTCAGCTTTGCAGAGCAGAACATCAAGGAAAGGAAGAGTGTTGTCGACTTCTTCTTCAAGTGTGAACTGGATTGAAGGCTCGACCTGGTTGAGCTTGTCTTGGAGAGCTTGAACGTTGAAGCGTTTAGGAGTTATGAGGAGAATGTCGTCAACATAACGGAGCCAGGTGACAGACGAAGGAATAATGGTGGAGAAACGTTCGGCTTCTAGATGTTCCATGTATAGGTTCGCCAGGACTGCACTGAGTGGCGAACCCATGGGTAGTCCAAAAGTCTGCTGAAAGAGGTGATTTTCGAAAGAGAAACACGTAAAGCCAACACATAGTTCAACAAGGTCGATGAAATCGCTGGCTGGAATGGGAAGATCAAGTGAATCGTCAATTTTCCTGCGCAAGAGATCGATGGCTTGTTTAGTAGGTACTTTAGTGAATAGGGAAGTCACGTCAAGGCTGGAAAGTTTCTTGTTCCTGATGTTGATGTTGCGAATGCGATTGAGAAGATCACCTGAGTGTTTGAGATGTGCTGGACTGATAGTGCCCAAGAGTTTAGAGAGGTGTTTGGCGAGAATTCCTGAGAGCTGGTGGGGAGCACTGCCTATTCCCGAGGATATGGGCCTCAGTGGGATACCAGGCTTGTGAGTCTTTGGCAGGCCGTACATTCTGGCAGGTCTGGGGTTGCTGGGCATGGTGTGCAGAAGTTTCTTCCCTTGTTCTGAGCCCCTCAGAATGCGGCGAGTCCTTTGAAGAAAAGTTTTAGTAAGGTTGTCCACTTGGTTAGTTGTGAGAGGTTTGTAGGTATCTGGGTCATTAAGTAGATTGAGCATTTTGTTCCTGTAATCGTCAGTGTTCATGATAACAACACCACCTCCTTTATCAGCGGTGGTGACCCTGATGGTCGTGTCTTCTGCTAAACCTTTGAGTGCATTGATGTAACGTCGAGGTATGACTGGGGAGCTGCGTGTTGAGATGGCTGCTGAGATGATGCCTTGAAGATAGCCTTTTTGGAAGTCGGAGTCATTGTGTCTGTAGTTTTTGGCGATGAAATTGAGGTCTTGTTTTGGTTTCGTAATTCCTGTTGCGAATTTGAGGCCTAAGCTGAGGGCTTCAGTTTCTGTGGTTGACAGTGGACGAGATGAAAGATTTTGAATAATTTCAGGTCTTCCTAAACTTTTCCAATTACTATTATCGCAGAGTGTTTGTAGTTTCCTAGTAAGTCTGATCTTCTGTTGAACATTCGCTGTGGTAACTCTGCTGCGAATGATTTCGGCGGTGCGTCTGTTCATGTTGCCCCGGAGTGTTGTGCCTAGTGTTCTGGCTTGGAGAAAAGCTTCCTTTGTAGCATTGTTTAAGTCATCTGCACACTCTTCAAGGTAGGTCCGAGCTGTAGCGGAGAAAGGTGGTTTGATGTTGGCAATTTGAGGAGGAGTAGATCTTGGTAAGACCATTTCTTGGATGCAATCACGAAGAAAATTGTGTCTGTTGCGAAGTGAGTAAGCTTTTAGAAGAAGGTCCAGGTATTCTCTGTGTGAAGGATCCATTTCTACTGCAGTGTTTGACACGATGGAAATAAATGGTATAAAATACCGACACAATGGAAATATAAACACAAATGCAGTATAATGTGATCCTTTATTGACAACGTTTCACCCACACAGTGGGCTTTTTCAAGTCACACACGGATCTACCTGGGGTTGGAAGGTACGGGAGTATTTATAGTTCAGAATGTTGAGGTCAGGTGGAGAATGCTGCATCTGATGATCTACCGGGTGGGGTTATAGAGTCTTGGGTAGCTAGGCGGGGGTATTGGACAAGTTGTGAGTAGACCTTCTGCAGTGTTCTATGTTCTTATGTGGGATAGCGATGAAGAAGTTTCTTGGCGAGTGGTTCAGCTATGTTATAGAAGCCATTGTTCTGGTTGAAATTGTTGGTTATAGAGATAAACGATGATTCCAGGATTCTTCTGTATTGAGTGTTGTCTTCTGTGGCTATAAGTCTTGAGTTTCTGTAGTTAATTAAATGGTTGTGTGAATTGCGATGTTGTACACAGGCATTCCTTGTATCGTCAGTCCTGCTTGCATATTGGTGTTCTGAAATACGTGTTTGGAGGTCTCTTGATGTTTCGCCCACATATAATTTGTTGCAGTCATTACAAGGGATTATGTATACCCCTGCAGAGGATGGAGGCTTGTCCTGTCTACTACTGGTGATGTCCTTGATGGTCGTGGTTGTGGAGGTAGATACTTGGAATGATGTTTTGGCAAAGATGTTGGAAACATGTTTGGCAATGGAGTTGGTGGGAAGGACTATGTATCTCTTCTCGGCAGTGTCTTCTCTGGGTGTGTTGAAGATGTTTAATGCTCGCCGTCTGCAGTCTCTGATGAATTGGCGAGGATAGTGTTTAGAAAATACTTGTTCAATTATAGTGCATTCTTCCTCAAGGAACTCGTTGCTGCAGATTCTGAGTGCACGCAGGAAGAAGCCTATAATTACACCACGTTTGGTTTTGGTGTCGTGGTGAGAGTAGAAGTGGAGAAGATCGTTTTGGTTGATGGGTTTTCGATAGACACAATGACTCCGACTTCCAAAAAGGCTATCTTCAAGGCATCATCTCAGCAGCCATCTCAACACGCAGCTCCCCAGTCATACCTCGACGTTACATCAATGCACTCAAAGGTTTAGCAGAAGACACGACCATCAGGGTCACCACCGCTGATAAAGGAGGTGGTGTTGTTATCATGAACACTGACGATTACAGGAACAAAATGCTCAATCTACTTAATGACCCAGATACCTACAAACCTCTCACAACTAACCAAGTGGACAACCTTACTAAAACTTTTCTTCAAAGGACTCGCCGCATTCTGAGGGGCTCAGAACAAGGGAAGAAACTTCTGCACACCATGCCCAGCAACCCCAGACCTGCCAGAATGTACGGCCTGCCAAAGACTCACAAGCCTGGTATCCCACTGAGGCCCATATCCTCGGGAATAGGCAGTGCTCCCCACCAGCTCTCAGGAATTCTCGCCAAACACCTCTCTAAACTCTTGGGCACTATCAGTCCAGCACATCTCAAACACTCAGGTGATCTTCTCAATCGCATTCGCAACATCAACATCAGGAACAAGAAACTTTCCAGCCTTGACGTGACTTCCCTATTCACTAAAGTACCTACTAAACAAGCCATCGATCTCTTGCGCAGGAAAATTGACGATTCACTTGATCTTCCCATTCCAGCCAGCGATTTCATCGACCTTGTTGAACTATGTGTTGGCTTTACGTGTTTCTCTTTCGAAAATCACCTCTTTCAGCAGACTTTTGGACTACCCATGGGTTCGCCACTCAGTGCAGTCCTGGCGAACCTATACATGGAACATCTAGAAGCCGAACGTTTCTCCACCATTATTCCTTCGTCTGTCACCTGGCTCCGTTATGTTGACGACATTCTCCTCATAACTCCTAAACGCTTCAACGTTCAAGCTCTCCAAGACAAGCTCAACCAGGTCGAGCCTTCAATCCAGTTCACACTTGAAGAAGAAGTCGACAACACTCTTCCTTTCCTTGATGTTCTGCTCTGCAAAGCTGACCACGAACTTCGTTTTAAAGTCTATCGAAAACCCACCAACCAAAACGATCTTCTCCACTTCTACTCTCACCACGACACCAAAACCAAACGTGGTGTAATTATAGGCTTCTTCCTGCGTGCACTCAGAATCTGCAGCAACGAGTTCCTTGAGGAAGAATGCACTATAATTGAACAAGTATTTTCTAAACTCCACTATCCTCGTCACTTCATCAGAGACTGCAGACGGCGAGCATTAAACATCTTCAACACACCCAGAGAAGACACTGCCGAGAAGAGATACATAGTCCTTCCCACCAACTCCATTGCCAAACATGTTTCCAACATCTTTGCCAAAACATCATTCCAAGTATCTACCTCCACAACCACGACCATCAAGGACATCACCAGTAGTAGACAGGACAAGCCTCCATCCTCTGCAGGGGTATACATAATCCCTTGTAATGACTGCAACAAATTATATGTGGGCGAAACATCAAGAGACCTCCAAACACGTATTTCAGAACACCAATATGCAAGCAGGACTGACGATACAAGGAATGCCTGTGTACAACACCGCAATTCACACAACCATTTAATTAACTACAGAAACTCAAGACTTATAGCCACAGAAGACAACACTCAATACAGAAGAATCCTGGAATCATCGTTTATCTCTATAACCAACAATTTCAACCAGAACAATGGCTTCTATAACATAGCTGAACCACTCGCCAAGAAACTTCTTCATCGCTATCCCACATAAGAACATAGAACACTGCAGAAGGTCTACTCACAACTTGTCCAATCTCCCCCCCTAGCTACCCAAGACTCTATAACCCCACCCGGTAGATCATCAGATGCAGCATTCTCCACCTGACCTCAACATTCTGAACTATAAATACTCTCGTACCTTCCAACCCCAGGTAGATCCGTGTGTGACTTGAAAAAGCCCACTGTGTGGGTGAAACGTTGTCAATAAAGGATCACATTATACTGCATTTGTGTTTATATTTCCACTTCAGACTTCATAATCTGGCCCTGGTGGTATGTACACTAACATAAACACTGGGACTTGTAATATCTTATTAACAGCCTCGCTAATAGATACAGTAGAAATCAGTCGTGATTATAACCATAAAAATAAAATATTACTTAACTCAACTGAATGCAAAATCATTTGCAATAAAAGGCGATGCAACAGATTAAGTAAACCTGGTAGGTTACACCAATATTAAATAAGTAAACTACTTATAATGGCTACACGAATGTAAACTATAGAAGAAATAACTTTCCTCCCTTTCCGGAGCTTCATTCATTAGGAACATGGCTCACGAAATCGTAATGACACGATTGCAAACAAACCATACCACGGGCGGGGGTAGAACCCGCGGTCAGAGAGTCTCAAAACTCCAGACCGTCGCGTTAGCCACTGGACCAGCTATAGCGCCACAATAAGATTTGTCCAACTAGGTATATTTCTACACCATAGGAAGGTTACCATAAGCACCACTGTGACCACAAATGCAAGTTTTTATAGACGAATCTCCAGCTAGCATTGACGGCAGTGAGGGGACTTGAGCTAGAGTTCGTCACGGCCACGCTAGCTGGAGATTCGTCTGTAAAAACTTGCATTTGTGGTCACAGTGGTGCCTGTGCTAACCTTCCTATGGTGTAGAAATATACCTAGTTGGACGAATCTTATTGTGGCTAGCTGGTCCAGTGGCTAACGCGACGGTCTGGAGTTTTGAGACTCTCTGACCGCGGGTTCAAATCCCGCCCGTGGTATGGTTCATTAGGAAGCTTGTAGCTCTTTTCCTGGACTTGCCTCGCATGGGCCAGTAGGCCTGCTGCAGTGTTCCTTCTTATGTTCAGGCAATTCATTCCACTTTATCCATAATACAATACATCTGAAGCCTGACCACCCGCTGTAGGTACCACAAAATTGTGTTCACTTCCTCCAACAATCATGCTAGTCTTGGTTCCTAACCTTGACAAAATTTGCAGCGGGTTTTTCCGGACACTTGATTCTCAGCAGTCAGGTTAAAATGATTTAACTTCAGCTGACTTATGTTCAGTATTTAACATTTCCAGTTGTAGTTCATCGTGGGCTACACGCTCTCTTGCACCAAACCGTTCTTCTAAGTTAGAACTGTTATACTTTCACAGTTTGCAGTCTATTTCTAAGTTAGGTTGGGGGTTATGTTAAGTTGGGTCAGATAATTGACGATAAAATAGTCTGCCGCGCGAAAACGGACAGTCAATGTTCGCGAATCAAAGCTACCTGCAGGATGTTTCGGGGGCAACGCCCCCGCGGCCCAATCCTTGACCAGGCTTCCCTATGGATCAGGGCCTGATCAAGCAGGTTGTTACTGCTGGCCGCAAGTAGTCCAACGTACGAACCACAGCCCAGCTGACTGGGTACTATATTTAGGTCACCATTATCTGTGACAATAAGGTCAAGTATGTTTACCAATCTTGCTGGCGTGGCGCCAGCAAGATTGGGTGTACTGCAGAGGTTCACCATCTCGTGTGTGTGTGACTTTTTATCTGAGCTGCCTTCAGGGATAATCTCTGCTATAACATTATTTGCTATATTGTTCCATTTTGTATTTCTTAGATTGTTCTCTTGTTGCCTGCTTTTTCTGTCGCATCTAAAAACAGCTGTACCCTGTTATTTATATTTCGCTGTCAAAGTGATCTTTTGTGTAGGTCTCTGAAGGCTGCAACATCGCAGTAGACTCCTATTTTTTTTGTTGGTGAATGGTTTAAGGCCCTGTATGTTCGCAAATATAAATGAAGTCGTATTGCGTGTTTGTTGGGGGGGGGGGGTTATATACCCGATCAGCCAGACTGTGGTTTGTACGTCGGACTTTGTACGGCCAGCAGCAATAGCCTGGTTGATCAGGCCCTGATCCACCCCAAGGCCTGGTCAAGGACTATACCGCAGTGGATCCTCCATCAAGAGCCACCCATTCAACTGTTTTAACAAGGCCATGATTTGTGTGGGTCAGTGGACGGACTGTTTGTACCCAGAATTACTATCAGTCTCATCAGTTGGTGTGATTCCTAGTTTCTCTTCCTTTTTCTTTCTTTGTTCAGAGCGATACTACCATGAACGAGAATAGTCTACATGACAATGTGAAGTGAATGTTATCAGGAGTGACCTACGCAACACCCATTAATAATTAATATTGTGAGTTGCGTAGATAAGTGTTTGGAGATTCGAGTTCGAGTTCTGATGACCAGAGCTTTGGTAAGATGGGTAAGGAAGAAGGATGGGTAAGGATGGAAATATTGGAAAAGGGTGGGAGGGGGGGGGAGAGGTAGGATATAAAAGGTAAGTGGCCCAACCACTTTGGTGCAATTTAAAAGTGTATGTGAATTGATAAGATATTCTTTAAGGGGTATAATACTAACCCATCAGAGTCACATAGATATAATAGGTATATAACTACATGACTCTGAATTGGTAGTAGTTATACAAGTTGCAATTGCTTTTTTTTTTTTTTTTCGCGATTGCACAACGGATATTTATACGACAAGAAAGGCAATAATTTTCTGGCCAGTTTATAAGTTCGTGACAATAGCTTCTTAATGGTGGTGCCCAACCATAGTAAATAGCATAATTCCTCCCCCTCCTCTTTCTCTTCTCCTCCCCTCTTCTTCCTCTTCTCCTCCCCCTCCTCTTCATCTTCTCCCCTTTCTCAACCCTTTACCTCCCATTCCTTTGGAATCATTTTTTCCCCGCTTTAAACATTCACACTGTCAACACTAACTTGCGACTGTCATAACTAATTCACACACATTACACAAGTCATAATCACGACGCAAGTAAAACTATTCCAAATCTATTTTCCACATTCCACAATTTATGTCCGTGAAATTTTCCATTTTAAAGTCTACGTTCTTGAGCAAATTTGGTCGAAAGGATAAAACTTCCCCATTATTTATGTCTCAAGATGTTGAACGAACGAACGAGGACTCACAGGTAAGACCCACAGGTGGGTGAGCGGGGATGTGGACAGACGAAGAATAGTGAGAGGAAGGTCTTGAGTTGTAGATATAGAACCGGGGCTAAACCCAGCCGCAAAGCATTGTGAAGCAGATAACGAGGACGATGTAAAAGGCACGAGAACATAACAGAGGCTGGCTGCATTTTGCATGTAGATGAATGGTTCAGAGACCCGACAAGTTGATAAATTAGACACATGTGCAAGACTTGGGTATCTTTATTGAGGAAACGTTTCGCCACACAGTGGTGAAACGTTTCCGCCCACCATGCAAAATGCATGGTGGGCGAAACTCAGTCTTGATGGTGATTGTTGGCTGGCGGTCGGCAGGAAGGAAGGTTGTTGGAGATGGAGAAGGGTAGCTGCTACATGGTGAGTGGTCGGTGGAGAGAATTTATTTGCCGTTGTGACGATGTTTTACAACTTCCAAGTCTTGAATCTTGACACAGGAACAATGTTGAGTCTTGTTTTCTTATAGACGACATTGACTAGATCTTTTGTGAACTTGATAATGTCGGCAGATGGTGGAGAGGCTGGGAAGACGAACATTGAGCATGTTGTTCAGCAAAGAGCTCGTTAATTACAGTGTTAAAGGATCTAGGGATTGCCATATTATGCACGTGGGCGTACAACAGACAGTAATGAATTTTCGTCGGTTCACAAGTTGGAGGAGTGATGGTGGTAGTGGTGGATGGTAGAGTGGCCTTTAGAAGTTTTGTGGTGTCTGCCTGAAGTTTGGCGATGGCAGCATAGGTAGGGGACTTGGAAGGTAACTTCTTCTGTTCTGCATCCTGGGTCTTCTTCAGAACTTCATGACATATAGGGCCTCGGGCAGCAAGAGTATGATGGTCATTCTTGCAGTGTAGTCACTTAGGTGGAGTAGTGGCGGTCTTGAAGTCGTGGCCCTCAATCCCACAGGCAGAGCAGAACCTAGTATCCTTAATGGGGCAGTCTTTTGTGGAATGTAGATAATAGTAGCAACTCCACCATTGAGTGACATGATGATAATGTTCAGCTTCAATGTAATGGGAGTTGTTAAAATAGTAGTAAATGGCCAGACCGTCAGCCATAGCTTGGGCAGCTATAGTCACACCCGTGAATGTGATTTTCAACATGGATGATGCTGTAGGTATCTTGGAGATGTGGTCAACTTTCGCCCAGGGGTTTTGATCTTCAATAGAAGTCTTCAGGTCGTCGAGAGGTTGAGAGGTGATCAATTTATCAAGCCTCTTAAGGAAGACAGATCGTTTGGCTCGATTTGCTGGAGATGACATGACTTGAAAACCACGGTCTAAGAGAGTAGTCATAGCAGATGATGTAAATAGTTTTTTCTGTCTCGACATCGTCGTCGCAAACTACAACAAAGGCTTCTTTCAGTGTCAGAATTGCGTTGATCTTAACATTAAGGCCATTCCCAACAGCAGTGGAAAGGGCAAGCTTCGTAGAGTCTTTCACCGTCCCACTGGAGGGTTTTATCTTGACTATTTGGAGAATTCATCTTGATCCAAAGATAAAGACGAAAGACAGAAGTTTCCGTCCCCAACGGGGATCGCAGGGAGACTAAGAAAGGTAAGTGTCAAAGCGTCTGTGACTGTACAAGATAAAGTCTACAGAGCCGCTTTCTTGCCTCAAACCTACTAAGATGTTGGGTTCTTAGTCATTCAAGCACCATGTAGGGATAAGAACGCCCTTCCACCTACCCATGGGCACAAACCACAATACCACAATCCCTCGAGAAATTAAATATAATGTTAGTATAGAAGAATCACATTGCCGTGGATGGAACCCATTTTGGAGAAAGTGGCACCCTAAGTTTGCCATATCAAGAGTAAATTTGTCCACCTACTACTTGTTTAATTTAATTCGTCAGAGAAAACAAACAAGAGTCATCATTTGACCTGATCAACGATTCATTAAGAACACCTGAAAAACTGTTGTTGGGTAAACAGTTTGCATCCTTAACCGCACGTTAACTGATGGCAAGATTTAGTGTCTGGCAGAGCAATTAACTCTCCAGACGCACAAACATGTAACTGTTGAGAGATGTTGACAGTATGCCCACCCATCTGTACTGTAGTAAGTTCGCAGGACTTGTCTCAGCCCGGGTCTTTTCTAGTCAGTGGCCAGGCTTCAAACACCTTTTATTGTACAGCAATAAAGGAATGGAACAGACTTCCCGCACATGTCATAGCATGAACCAGTTCAAGAAGAGTGCCAAAAGGTGTCTGATGAATGTCTGATGAAAGGGAGGGGAATGATTTTCTATTTTTTAGCTAACATACGTGTAAATTTTACCTTATTCCTAGTAATGACCCTCGTATTGTAGATAGGCTTAATGACCCTCGCGTAGTAGATAGTCTTTTTATATGATAATAAGATGTTATCTTCATTATAGAATAATAAGAAAATATAACCTTTATATTATAATAATAAGGTAAAAGGACCTTAATGGAAATAAGTCACTCTGTCTGACTTTTTTGGGTTGTCCCAGGTTCTCTACACATATGCTGCTATGTATGATAATTCTATGTAACTGTTTTTGTGTATACCTGAATAAACTTACTTATTTACTTAGATGGTGAGCCGGCGAATCGTACCCATTGTTTCACATGCCTGCCGCTAGGGGGAATTGCTGGCCTGTGGCCTAGTTTTAGCAAGTGACTAGCAGAGAGCAAGCACCTAGAGTCCTAGATCTATCCTGGCCTAGAGTACTCGCGCTCTTCCACATGGATGCACTTAACATATATGTCTATATACATTTGTACATACTCCATTTTTACAGTGATATATCGAGGGGATGAATATGTCACATGGTTATCAACATTCCAAAGCCACTGACTACCAGTGGCGGACCTAAACTTTTGGTGTTCTGAAGGTTGAGCTGTTATGGTCACCATGGCAACCAACAACGGCTAGGCTTACATCATACTTTAATAACCCTTCAATTTTTATTTTAGCTATTATTTTGTACTAAATTACACTATATTAATATTTTTATAAAACTCCTTCTCATACAATAGGCCAAAAATTTTAAGCAATGTTGGCCAAAGCTGCTTCAGGGGCCCCTCCGAAATTAGGGGCCCCTGAAGCTTGAGCTTCATTAGTT
>NW_027198742.1:0-40197 GCF_038502225.1 Cherax quadricarinatus
ATCCAATTTTGAGCTTCCATGCATCTTGCATAAGCACTTTACCCTTTATGGTAATTGGTGAGACGAGTCCTAGAGGATCAAAACATTGTGATACCTCTGACAGTAAACTACGTTTAGTGGGTGTACTGCATGATTTATTGTTTATCTTTTTGAGACTCAAAGTATCTTCCTGTGTGTTCCAATTAAGTCCCAGCATATTGTTGCAATCAGAAATTTCAGTTTCAGGGAAATCTTCTTTGATAAGTTCCCTTAATTGCTTTGAATATGTATTCCACATCCTTAGAGGCATATTTGCTTCTTTCATCTCCTTGTTAGCTTCTCTGTATAAGGATTTCAAATCCTCCTCTTTATTTACAGTACCTTGAAGATTGTCCACATAGAAACTTTTCTTTAAGATTTCTTTGAAGGGACTTTCAGATTTCTTCAAGTGTGTATTTAGAGTAGCTTCTAGTAAGAATGGAGAAGATGTTGCACCAAATAATACTGATTTGAAACGATAAGTTTTCACAGGACTTTGAGGATCATGTGGATTTTCAGGCCACAAGAATCGAGTATAATCTCTATCTATTTCTTGTAGTCCTACTCTTAAGAAATCTTTGGAAATATCAGCCGTGTAGGCATATGTGTTTGTGCGAGATTTCATAAGCACGTCTCCAAGCTTCTCAGTTAGTGAGGGTCCGGTCATCAGACAGTCATTAAGACTTGCTACATCTTTATTTGCACGTGCGCTGACTCCATGGTGCGGGAGATAATGAGCTTCTGTCTTCAACTTATCTTCGACTATTTCCTCAATGAATTTATTGTCTAACTGTTCTTGTATGATATTATCATAGACAGTCAGTAGCTCTGGACTCTTCATGAGCTCATGTATTTGTGCTTTCATCTGTCCGAAAGCCGTGCGATAATTGCTAGGTAGATGTGGTGGATTTAATTTCCAGGGTAACCTAACCCAGTACTGTCCATCTTTATACTTGACAGTGTCCAAATATTGGCTATAAGTCTGAGACTCTTGTGGGCTTGGTTTATTTACATCAATACCTATCGCATCTAAATCCCACAACTTATCAACTGGTTCATTCATTTCTTCCAGTAATGATAATTTTTGCTGTGGTACATTATCAGCGGTTATTCTTGTAAGCAGTACATTTTCCACTGAATCAATATCAGCTTCTTTCCCACTTTGAGTGGGAATGGGACCACATATCATGTGGCCTCCTGCTGTTTTCAGCAAGTGAACATCATGTTTACTTACTATATTTTGCACAAAACAGTGATAATAATCACTTCCAATGATTAAATCAATTGGAATAATAGTGTCCGTCTGTATGTCAGGACAGGCTAACTTGACCTTAGCTGCTTTCAGTGCTGCAACTGTTTTTCTTTAATCTCTGGATCTGCACAGACTTAGGCAAATCATCTACTACCACAGCTTCTACTGTCTTTTTCCTGTTTCCTAGACCAACAGTGATTCTGGCTAGGTCATATGTCTGTTTACCAGAATTGTGGAAAAAACCAGCTATATCTAACTGTATTTTGGCATAGGGTTGTTTATTCAGTTTCTGTAACACTGTTCTTCTTATGAAGGACTTTTGTGAGCCTTGATCAAATAGTGTTAGCACATTGGTTTTGTGTAATTTATAAGATAACTCAACTCGAGCTATCGGGAGAGCAGTTGCTTTAAACTTATCCCTCACATTTAATGCTGTTGCTTGTTGACTTCCTGATTCTGTGGAAGTCTGCTTCTGTTCAGCAAAAGTATTTGGGCATAATGCTGTATGAATCATACCCTTGCATTTAAAACACTTCTTCAGTGAGCATTTTCCTCCCTTGTGTTCACCTAAACATTTGATGTACCTTTTCAGCTGATGAACACGTTGTTTACGTGCCTCCATTGATGTGTATTGACTACAATACTGTGCCCAATGTGTTCCATCACAAAGTACACATTTTGGAGTACGTTTATATGTGACAGTCTGTTTACTGTCTGTTGTGTTCACAGCTTGATAAATGCCTATATGGGATTTCCCATTATGTGGTTTAGTGGGAGTAGGTACACTCTTTTTATACTGAGTTGAAGGTTTATTATCCACTTGATTTGTGGATTTTTCATCTTGTCTCGTTGCTTGCATGCATGAAACTATTGTTTGTAAACCATTGCTAATTTCTTCACAAGTGAAATAGCGTTTATTGAACATAATATTTAATCGTTCAATAGTTTGTGGTGACAACTTATCTTGTACAATACCACTGGTAAACCAATCACATTGTCTTAGGTCATATTTAGCACCTAGAGATCTGAGACTATTGTCTAATGTGATTCAGAATGCCTGTAAGTCTGAAAAACAATGTTTGGGTGGCTTCAAGCTTGATATTAAGACTGCATATCTAACTCTGGCCTTGTCAGCATCAAAGTAATTGTCTGCTAAGACACGTAAGGCTATTTGATAATTGCCTTTAACCACCGGAAATGACTTAATCAGTTCATAGGGTTCTCCCTTCACAAGACATTTAAGATAATTGAACTTAGCAATCTCATCTATGTCAGGTCGTGAATTTACTATGGATTGAAAACCACTAATGAATTCTTCATAATTATGACCTTGGAAAATAGGTAATGACAAGGTAGGTAAGCTTGGTATTGGTACACTTGTTGTTGTTGTTACAGGTGTAACAGGTGTTTGATCACTAGTTACAGTAGGTCTCTGTGACAGAGGTTTGCGGAAGCAGCCTGTACTCCTGTCCACCTTAATTGTTGGTTACTAAAAGTTTCCAAAACATTTTTAATTTTATCCTCAGATGAATCTGATTCAAGAAATGTATTTTCATAATGTGTATAGTCTGAATTAATTATTTCCAGACGTTGTGTAAGTAATTCAAATTTTACCTCAAGATCATCCAAATCTATGTTTTCAAACAAGCCATTTTAATGGTATACTGAAAATTCTAGCACCACACTTAGAGTGTTTAAAAACACTGTACTGCTATAAACAGCTGAATTTTTGTTATGCTTAAGTCAGCAATAATCGAGTCAGACACTACTGACCCACTAAGCTTAACCTCAGGGTCAATGACCATGAAGTGTACACAGTACATATGGCTGATGTTTATGGCTTGAATTTGCTGTGTCAGCCTGACCACCATGATTAATCGTAAATAATGTTATACACTTCATTCACTATACACTATAAATGTCACTGTATAACTGTAAATCACACATGAATATTGCTTAAATAAAGCTTACACTTTATATATAAGTTCCTTTAATATAACAGATATATCTATAAGAAACAAACTTTAACACAATCTTGTCTCTTAATTTCTGTTTATAAACATTATAAACACTATGTGTATATACACTCAGACAAACCGAACATCAGTTGGGTTGTTGTTGTCGTGATCAGCGATTTTCGAGAATGGAGCAGTGGATGCCGGGTGCCATCCCCCGTTTTCTTGTCGGGTGAGTCACCCAGCTCCCGTTTTCTTTGGGTGAACGCTGGGTGAGCGACCCTTTTCTTTTGGCTGCCCATTCTCTGTGATTGAGTCTGGAGGGACTCATTTATACTGATTTATATTGTAAAACACTAGTTTTACAGTTTTTTTCGAAGGACCTTGGCTCGTAGGTTATTTGTACACTGTAGTACAACATATTTGGACCACAGTGTGGCCTTTATCCGGTTCGAGCACGACCAAAATGTTGAGAAATGGGATTACCAGTTAAGCTTAATTTTAAAATTAAATATAGGGAACACTTAGTTGATAAAAGACAACAAATCATCTACACAGCCACCCCTGCAGACGAGGTCTTGAATTGTTGTCGTGATCATCTCTCAGCGGGCTGTAATGAGTTATAATTTGTAAGATTATAAATTACCCCTAGGGGGTGTTATGTCAGCATATTTCATTCACTGATTGCTGACAAACTTACTTGTTTGGACTCAAAAATCCGCACCTTACTGCCAACTATAGGTTGATTACAAACTCCTTGCAACTCAAGAACTGCTCAGTCCCCCATACTACAAGAAATTTGTAACTTACCTTGCTCTTGTAGCATGAGCTATGGTGTTCTTCACACCTTCGACAGATATCGGTGACTTGATAGAAGCTGAAGTGTCCTTGGATGTCCACGTCTTCCATAGTGTAGGAATACACACACTGGGACACTATGTTCCACAAGATTTGTCTTTATTGCTCACAATCTTATCACTAAAGAAGCTGATCACACTTCTCTGTAAGTGTTTATTGTGTTTTGTGAGACACTTTGTTCACACTAATGCACAGATCGTCCTTTGTTGGTTATCCTGGCGTCAGTGTCACTCTTAGTAGAGTCAAAAGTAATCTGAAGACGCCACAACGCCCCACACCGTCACTGCCCCCAGCACAAAGGAAAAGCTGACCTAGTACTTTTGCTTCCTTGCCACTTCCTCGATGAAGCAAAGCAGAATGTTTGATTTTTGCTGTCTTAAGCATAGACAACAATGTACACTATCTTTACCATGATAATAAAGTGGGAGCAGGATTTTCCATAATTGTCCTGCTAAGGAAAGAGATGAACTGTCTTTTATTAAACTACACTTTGCAACACGGGAGTCTGCAAGGAGCGTCGGTCGAAGCGACCACGTCCCATACTCGTACTGCATCTGTTATCAATTACTCGCTGTAGCAGTAAACAAGATATTTGCCCCTTCTGAGAGGGCTGGGCCCCTCATGGCTGAAAGGGGCTGAAGGGGTTGAAAGGGACTGAAGGGGGCTGATACCCCCTCCTGGAGAAAATTTTTCCACAGTATTCACAGTTTCCTGATTCATTAATTCCAAACATTTATTGTATGCCTTTGTTACATGCCTAGCCTGCAATGATGCTTTTTTTTTGCTCTAAATTCCATGTGTTTGTCATCTACATTAATTTCCTTATTTTCACCCATGATGCAGTGTATTAAATTCAACTTAATTAATAACACTGATTATGTACTTATTTATGCACTTTATAAAGGTAAATCTTACAACTTACCTTTGAATAAATCCTAGCTACACTTGAGCTTAGCAGTTACACATGTAACGAAATTATATTATAAATTTTAAATACATTGATACAAATCCTAGCTACACTTGAGCATAGCAATTACATATGTAACGAAATTATATTATAAATTTTAAATACATTAATATAAATCCTAGCTACACTAGGCTTTGCAAAATTAATATTGTACAACACACTAATATAAATCCTAGCCAAACTTGGCTTAGCAAAATTATTATTGTACAACACACTAATATAAATCGTAGCCAAACTTGGCTTAGCAAAATTAATATTGTACAACACACTAATATAAATCCTAGCCAAACTTGGCTTAGCAAATTTAGTATTGTAATAATTATAATCCACTACACATTAAGTAAATTTGTGGACTTAACATCCACCTCCTTCTGTCATTTCACATATAATTATTAAGTATTTATTTCACTGATTAATGACTTCACTAATTACATCCAGTTCAAACAAGGATGAATCTCATTAGATACATACCAGTAATTTAATAAAAGTAACAAAGATAATTATTCTTTATCAATGTTACAGAGACATGTAGGAATTTTAGGACGTCCTAGGTCACAAAAAATGTTCTCCTTCGATACCTACTACTGTCATATCTCCACAAGTCACTCTGGACCTATATTAATTTCAAATGAAATATACATCACCAGGAATTCTGGTAAACATTAATATAAATATGCAGACTGTATATTAAATTTAAAAAATGAATACATATACATTGTAGGAGAATTTATAATAATAACACTCACCAATTTGTCTGGAGATTACTTGGTGTGTCATACACAAACCCCTGCCTAAAATATGAAGAAAATAAAGGCCAGAATTCCAATATAAATAGACATGACTTAGCTGGGGTTCTTGACTATCCTGTCCACTCGCCTCCTCAAGTTCTGCAGGACTGCAATCCTACAATTTCTGCTCCTATTTGGGAGGTTTCAACCATAATTTAACCTCCAGAGCGACGAAATTTATGCACATTTCACTCACGTGCCTTCAGCCCAGTTCAAACACAATGGCGTCTCTCCCCAGTGACGCTCACCAATTTCGCTGGTTCTTTATTTATTTAAAAATTAATTTTTATTACCTACAATATATTGCATCAATTTACATACAAAATACACTGTATTTTCGGAAAATATACAGTATTTTCCACAGACTTAGAGGATTTAGACTTTTTATCAAAACTTTATTATGGATTAATTATCATGTAAACTTGTAAAGGATAATTATTATTTTGTAAGAAATTAGTTACTTGGTTTAATTTCAGATCAAAGTTTATCCAGTTTGAAGAAAGCAAAAAGCCTCGATGAATTAGGATTGTAATGACATTTAATTTTAGAAGATTTAGTGTGAAGGATAAATATTTACATCTAGACCAGTGAATGTTGCTTTACGATATGTACAAAATGTAGTAATGTATCAGGATTAACTTGGGATACTGAGAGAGATTTGTTAATGTTAAAACCTAATAATTAAAGTATGCCCAATAAATTAACCAAGAGAGTTTTGCTTGCTGAAGTTTCCAAATATTTTGATCCACTAGGTTTAGTGTCACCCCTTTCTGTAAGAGGGAAATTATTAATACAAGAGGCATGGAAAGTTAAATGTGCTTGGGATGAAATTCTACCTGAGGAATTCATTAACAGGTGGGATGAATTAATTGGTGATTATGAGAAAATTCCAATGTTGGAGTTCCCACGCCAGGTGGCCAATCCAAATGGGAAAAAATGTACTCCACATTTTTTGTGATGCTTCAAAATTGGCATATGGAGAAGTTGCTTATCTTCAATGTAATAGTGTTATTTCTCTTGTTATGTCTAAGGCTAAAGTGTCTCCAGTTAAATCACGTACCTTACCTCAGTTGAAATTAACAGCCATTTATGTAGGTGTCAAATTAGCTAATTATATAAGAAATAAGTTGCAGGAGATAAATATTAGCGACACTGTAATTTGGTCTGATAATGAGGTATCCTTCCAATGGATTCGTAATGGAAACAGTAAAATTGTGTATGTACAAAACAGAGTCGCTGAAATTAATCAGATGCAAGAGAAGTATAATAGTTTGGGTCAGCATATGTTAACATTTAATCATATACCTGGTGAGGAGAATCCAGCTGATTTCTTGTCTCGAGGTTTACCTTATGGTATATTTGTAAATGCTGTATCATGGTTTAAAGGACTGTGCTGCTTGGTAAATAAAGCTAATTGGCTTGTACAAAAGGTGTATATTGCTCCTGTTGAAATTACTGTGACCACCGCTCCAATAGTTTGTCCTCCCTTAGCCATTGATATAAATAGGTATTCTTCTTTACCCAAACTAATCAATGTAACTAAGTTGGTGTTTAAATTTCTAAACAAGATGAATATTTCATTTAAGTTTTCACGTCCTCTTGAATATTGGATAAAGAGGGTACAGGAGGAAATCTTTGGAAATGAGATTAAATTGATGATGGAAATTAAAATTGTGAAAGGTTCCATAATAGAGAAATTGGGGCTGTATTTAGTGAACAATGTAATTAGGTGCAGAGGTAGGTTACAAAATTCTGAATTGGGTGATTATGCTAAACACCCTATCTTACTGCCCAAAACTCATCATCTAACAAATTTAATTGTTCTAAATGTCTATAAAAATGTAATGCATGGTGGGGTACAAGATACCTTAAATTGTATTAGGGAAACTTTCTGGACTCCACAAGGACGGCAAAGTGTAAAAAGGGTGATTAAATCTTGTGTAATATGTCGCCATGTGGATGCCAGATCCTATATGTACCCAGGTCCTCCACCATTGCCACATGAGCAATTTGAGTCATTTAGCAACGAACTCCGCCCAGCCGAAGTGTGGAAAATACTGTATATATTTTCCAGAAATACAGTAGTTATATGTAAATAGTTGGCCATACTTTATTTAATAAAATTTATGTTATCGAAAACGGGAAGCTGCGCCTGCGCAGAAGGGCACTCGCCATTGTTTGTTTGAATTGAGAGTAACAGACATTAGTAATGGGAAGAATTTTTCGTGCTCTAGAGGTTAAATTTGGGCTGACACCTCTCAAATAGGAGGCGAAATTGTTGGATGTGCAGTCCTGCATAATTTGAGTATCAGGAGACAGGACAGGACAACTCCAGGAACCTCAAATAAACTGTGTAATTTATGTTTAAATTCTGTAGGCAAAAGGGGGGGGGGGGTGCTATACATGACACATTAATCTCCAGTCAAATTAGTGAGTGTTATGATTAAGATACATTCTCCTTCTGTTATATAAATGTATATATATATATATATATATATATATATACATATATATATATATACATATATATATATACATATATATATATATATACATATATATATATATACATATATATATATATACATATATATATATATGTCGTGCCGAATAGGCAGAACTTGCGATCTTGGCTTAAATAGCAACGCTCATCTTGCCATATAGGACAAGTGAAAATTTCTGTATGCAATAATTTCGCCAAAATCATTCTGAACCTAACGAAAAAAATATATTTCACTGTGTTTGTTTAGTATTAAATTATTGTAAACAAATCTAAAATATATTTAGTTGGGTTAGGCTAAAGTAAATTGCGCTTGTTATAATAAGGTTAGGTAAGTTTTCTAAGATTCTTTTGGTGCAAAATTATATATTTTTATATCAACACTAATGAAAAAAATATATCTTTAAACGTATAAGAGAAAATTTTAGAAAGGACTTAATTTTAAATGAGTTCTTGCTAAATGACCAGTTTTACATATTCGGCACGACATATATATATATATATATATATATATATATATATATATATATATATATATATATATATATATATATATATATATATATATATATGTATATATATGTCGTGCCGAATAGGCAGAACTTGCGTTCTTGGCTTAAATAGCAACGCTCATCTTGCCATATAAGACAATCGAAAATTTGTGTATGCAATAATTTCGCCAAAATCATTCTGAATCTAAGGAAAAAAATATATTTCACTGTGTTTATTTAGTATTAAATTATTGTAAACAAATCTAAAATATATTTAGTTGGGTTAGGCTAAAATAAATTGCTCTTGTTATAATAAGGTTAGGTAAGTTTTCTAAGATTCTTTTGGTGCAAAATTGCAAATTTTTACGTCAACATTAATGAAAAAAATTTATCTTTAAATATATAAGAGAAAATTTTAGAAAGGACTTAATTTTAAATCAGTTCTTGCTAATTGACCAGTTTTACATATTTGGCACGACATATATATATATATATATATATATATATATATATATATATATATATATATATATATATATATATATATATATATATATATATATATATATATATATATATATATATATATATATATATATAATCATTTATTAATTTTAATATACAGTCCACAAACTTATATATTTACCAGAATTCCTAGTGTATGCACATTTTATTTGTAATTAATAGGTCCAGAGCAACTTGTGGATATGACAGTGGTAGGTATCGAAGGGGGACATTTTTTGCGACCTAGATGTCCCAAATTCCTTCTTGTTTAACTGATAAATAATAATCATCTTTGTTCATTTACTGTTATGTACATAATGATACATTCAGATAAATATAATTTTCCACATAATTTATGAAACTTAGGTCAGCTGTATAATATTCCAGGAACAGATCCATAGGCTTTTGCCTATGGATCTGTTTAAGATAACTTTTGTTTGAAAGCTGATTCTTTTAAACTTTTAAGCTGTCAATTTATCGTCTATTTTCAGGATATATTTATAATGATCAGAAGAAATTAATCTAAAATTGATTTAATCCATTTTACTAATGCAGTTTAATTTATGAGCT
The DNA here is from genome assembly GCF_038502225.1 of Cherax quadricarinatus. Lineage (NCBI taxonomy): Eukaryota > Metazoa > Arthropoda > Malacostraca > Decapoda > Parastacidae > Cherax > Cherax quadricarinatus. Next base: position 9,904 of record NW_027198742.1, read on the forward strand.
TACTAACTCTTCATATCGACGTGTTGTAAAAATGTTATTATGGTACCTGAGCTTAACTCATCAAATATTTTAAAATTATTTGTCAAAAAAGGTAACAAAGATGTATGATTTTTAAATTCCATAACAATACCATAGCTGAGAGAAGTAACAAGAGAAGTCACCTGAATCATTTAAGTGTCATAGAAGCTTAGTATTCATAACGAACAAATTTTTATAAGAATGGTTTTGAGATTATAAAGATGTTATAAGCACATAAAATTATATAAAGTGGTTTTAACGTAGGATAAAATAGAGTCAAACCCTGTGACTTGTTTTTTAATCAGAAGAGTCATTCTCTACTTATTTCATGGAAACCAATTTGATGAATAAAATGGACACAATTACTGACCCTACGTGACATCACGAGATTGAATCCTATGAGGATGGAATCTCTTGGTGCTCCCTTGATAGGGTTACATTTTTTCTTGACAAGATGATCCAATATCTAGTCACTTCACATAATCTAACAAAATTTGTTCCAGAACATTGTGAAGCTGTGAAACGTTTCATTTCATTTATACGATTCACCAGCCATTACAGATTGATGCCGTTCGCAATTGCCATATTTTAACAACGGGGGTGGGGGTGGGGTAGGGTTGGGGTGGGGGGGTGGGGGGGGGGTAGGTTATAAAGCTCCTGTGGTATGAGACATTGAAATTTTCCCCAAACAGTGAGATAATAAGTTCAGATCCTGGATCAAGTAAAACAACGCAGTAGTTTAAAATATTATACCATTTCGAAAATGCTGATGGGAAATTGACATCTGCAAGTTCCGTTAAATATACCAACCTTGTTGCTTGTAGGATACACTAGTGTGGAGAAGCTGATCAAAGGAATTTTTCTAAAATTTGGGAATGACCTTCGTAAGGAACATTGTATATATGGCTCACGTATGAAAATAATTCACTGAATTTTGCCCTACATACATTACACCAACATGCTAAAGTAATAAAAAAAAAATTGTAAGTAAATAAATATTGCTTAGAATGTTCTGAAAATAAGAAAGTCCCCCCCCCACCCCCTTCGTTAAACTTAAAAACGCAATGAAACGAGATTTTTTTCAGTTTTTTATTACAATTTACATTCTCTTTAAAAATTTATAAAATTCTGGAATAAAAAATATTTTATTTAAATTTTTTTTATGCGTTTAGTTTGATAAAATTGGCAAATAAAATGGTAAATTGGCATCAATATAGACTAAAATAAATTAAAAAATACTTTTAAATAAGATACAGAAACAGTTAATGTTAGAACACAACCAGAAAAAAACATTCATTGTTAATTACATGAAAAACAATTTACACAGCCGGAAATGAGTGACAAATTTCGTTTTAAGAAAATAATCAATGAATTCGATCAAAAAAATAGTTTTGCAATAATTTTTTTTCAACAATTCGAAGTTTTTTTTTTTACTCTATATAAACAAAATTTACCTACACGCTTTCAAAATTTAACGGTTACTATCCTGGAGTTAAGAAATAACTATCAAATATTAACGAATTTCAGAAGAGGTAAACTGAAATTTACTTAGCGGTATTAAACATTTCTCAATATTTTACACATAAACTTGAACTTTATTTTCCATTACAAATTTTTTTTTTTGGCGAAGATGAATGTTTTGGGAGTTATGTGATGCATTCCAGGATGCTACGAGTGGGTTCGACAACTTTGGTCACAGGTCACGTGACACGATAATTGTTTCCAGAATTTGGTCCTCGCTACCGTACACAAGTGTTCATAATTGGATGAGGAATTTCCGAGTTTTGAGCGAAATAAACTAAAAAAACTTGGAGGAAGAAGTTTAGATTAGGTAAGGTTCATCAGGAAACAGGACAAGTGTTTCCTGACGTGGGTCTTAGATGATGACCTGCCATTGGAGTTTTTGGTCATCTGACCGAGGTCTTCCGCTGGCTTATTGGTCCACCTCTTTAAAAATTTTGGTTTTAGTTATAACCATGTGTTTTTAAAGAAAGAAGCATCAGGCACCATCTTAACTGTCCCGCTCCGAGGTTACCTAATAATGTACCGACATTGTTGTCACCTCGTACACTATCTTAATGTTTTATTAATTTTTTGAAAATTAAAATTTAATATTTCTTAATTTTCTTTTAGCAGTTCTATTCTGTTTACAGTTTTTTTATAATGTTATAAGAAAAACGTTTGACTTGGTGTTTTTCCAGGAGAATGTAATTTAATAATAATATTATAAATAAATTTGTCAAATATGGCAAATAAAGCCATAATTCTGAAAAAAAATATTTACTTTAGTGTTTGAAGCAGACGACGAGAGATTATCTCTAGGCAGTTTATAGATACCAATTTATATAATAAAATTGAGGTTTTAAAGTTGACAGTTTACACTGAAAGCTAAACTTTCAACCAATAAAACCCATGAACGCTGAATACAATGTTTCAAAGACATTTTTTTAAAGATTTCATTAAAATTTTAAATTCACAACTTACCAGAGTAAACGTAAAGAGTCAGACTTCTTGTACAATGTTTAGTCGTTTGAATTTTGAATCCGGTAACATAATACATTTCATAATTATTGAATGACAATCAATATCATTATATAATATTTGAAGTGTTCCCGGGAGTTAACGTCCCCCCCTCCCACTGTCAGACCCATGACCAGCCTCCTGCTGGATCAGGGAATGATCAACTAGGTTGTCACTGCTGGCTGGTCGCAAACCATGGCATGAACCGCAGTCCGGCTGGTCAGTCACTGACTTTACGTATCTATCCAGTTGCCACTGACGATTACCAAGTGTCTACTGGTTATCCCCCTAATGCGTGATGGGAGGCTGGTGATGTTGGGTCCTTGACACTCATTGTATATTTTCTTATCGTATCATCGCTTTTCAATAGGGCTGTGTTGCACCGTCTGCCAAGTCTTTTGGTTTATGCTTTGTGTCTACATTTAAGAGCAGTCTCTTCCGTTATTTCCAGGCAAAAATTATGATGTGCCTTTATCGCCTGCGTAAGAGGGAGAACAAATCAAGAGACTTCAGACATTCCCAGTTATTAAGGTGAACAGCTTGTTGATGGTAGTGTTGAAGGAGCCTGGTACTGCCATGTTCTGTATATGAGCATATAGCAGACAGTAGTGGATCATTGTCATGTCACATGCTGGAGGTGTGACGGTGGTGGAGGAGGAGAGTTGAGTAGAAGTTTGAAGGAGTTTTGTTGTGTCTGTCTGCAACTTTGCAATTGCAGCATAGGTTGGTGACTTGGACGATGACTTTTTCTGTGCTGCATCTTGAGTCTTCTTCATAATGTCCTTTCTAGTAGGACATTTTGCTGCAAGAGTGTGGTGATCATTACTTTTGCAGTTTAAACAAGTTGGTGGAGATGCAGCAGAGGCAGTACAGGCACTGATAGTGTGGCCCTCACTACCACATGTAGAACAGAATTTCTTATCTTTTACTGGACATACCTTGGTGTTGCGCAGATAAGAATAACAGTTCCAGCAATGTTGGATGTAGTGAAATCTTTCAGCTTCAATATAGGTAGGGCTGATGTAGTAGTAGTATACAGCAAGACCTTCTTTCAGAGCAGTGGCAGCCATGTTTACATCCGTGAAGGTGACCTTGAGCATGGACGATGCATTTGGGATTTTTGTGATACTGTCAACGGTGGCCCATGTATTTTGTGTTTCAATAGATAACTTGATTTCAGCAATTGGTAGGGAAGTGAGAATCTTGTCTAGTTTCTTCAGGAATACTTATCTTGCTCTGAGAGCAGGAGAGGCCATAACAGTAAATCCTTGAACAGTAAGAGTAGTGGTGGCTTCAGAAGTGAGTAGCTTCTCAGCTTCAGCATCATCGTGACACACGACAATGAAGGCTTCCTTGAGTGTCAGAATAGCACTGAACTTCACTTGCAACCCACCCTGAACGGTGGTTGCAAGAGCAAGCTTCGACGAATCATCAACAGTACCACTGTTGGGCTTGATCTTGACACGATTTGCATAGCTCACCGTGGTGCCGGTCAAGGATGAAGACGATGGTAAAGGTTCCCCTCCCCAACGGGGATCGTAGGGAGACTGAATAAGGAGAGCTGCTATGACCTGCCGAGGTGAGAGTCAAAAGTAGAATGTTGAATGTGTGTATGTGTAATGTATTTTAGTGTTGATTATTATTATTAAAGATTCGCCGGTATTCTCCCGGCCCGGGCCTTTTCCAAGTGGTGGCCCGGCCTTGGCTCCCTCTTTAGGGAGTGTCTGAGACCTAAGTCTCCCATGTTAGGAGGCACAAGTACCTCCTCATCTTTAGGACTAATTGTCTCCAGGCCTAGCCACAAGCTAGGCCACTCTGGTCTGCCATCCCCGCCCCAAGGAGACTACTGGGAATGACAGTCTTGTGAGCTGCAAGCTCCGGCTCAGGGACCTACCCTGCCCTAGAAGGGCTGGACATGGTGTCGATGTTAGTGTTGAAATTTTCTGAGTTACAAGAAATTGCAAATATTTAAAAAATATAATTTACCGTAAAATAAATATTAGTTTATTTTACGTTGTTTTGTGGATATTTCTTCCATTATTAATTATTATTTTTACTGTGTACAACTTATATAACTTATACAACTGAGGTAAAAATAGAGAGTTAGGAGAAAAATTAAAGATATTTGTGATTATCTTTGAAATAACTTACTTGGATATTTTTGTGTAGCTTCATTTTTATTGAAGAATCATAAAAATTGTTTCTGATATTATAATATACGTCATTGTTCTAGAATCTCATTTTGACAATTTCATCAAAATCGCTCTCAAAATATATTATATTAAAATTTTTAACAAAATACATGACTCAATCTCATAATTTTGGTGACACGGAAAAGTAACCCATTTTAAGTAGTGTGTCCTGACCTGCAACACTTCTCCTAAGTACAGTTTTCCTCAACACTTGGCTTGAGTTTTGCCATATCCAAAGAGCCTTATTTGCTATATATTTTAATTAAATATGTATTACCAAGAAATCTTTACAGTGTTGTTCGACTGCAAGACAATGCTACATATTTTTAAGGCTGGAGGGGAAATGCTGCCATAGCAGTCAGTGTCCGGAAACAGACTGAATGCAAGGCACAGTGGGCCGTACATGGTGATAAACAATGTCTCGAATGTAAATTATAAAATCCACACACACCCAGAGGCGAAAGTCTGAACGTGATGGGCATAACAACTGTTAAAAGTGGTATTATCAGAGACCTGGTGTGGTCAGTTTTGATGCAGTAGGTTGTCTAGTGTTGGACACCGATTTACAGGCAACCACAGATGTACATTTTAGCAACATGGCCTTGGTAAAGAACTCTACTCAATGTATGTTAAGCCTTTGTAAGAAAGGGATGCAGAGATGGTTCAGCTTCTCTCGGATTTTCGGATTTTGAGGAATTGTTTGGGAATACCCGTAAAGCTCCATAAAATAGATGTAGGGGAATCTGTGTCAATTCGGCAGGTCGCTTATAGACTGAACCCACAAAAGAAAGCAAGAACGAAGGAGGTGATATTCCTACATAAAAATAATTTAGTGGTACCGAGCGAGAGTTAGTGGGCTTAATGGCTCCCAGACCAGATGGCATCATGATGTGTACTGACTTCCGCAAGATAAATTTAATAACTAAGGTTGACTGTTTTCCTCTTCCTAGACTGGATGATGTCATTGATGCAGTAAGGGTAGCTAAATATGTAAATAAATTAAACATGTTAAGAGGTTATTAGATTCCTCTGACCACACGTACCAGTGACATCTCTGCTTCTGTAACCCCAAATGTGCTTTTTCAGTACAGGTTTTGCAAAGCTCCAGCCTTTTTCCAACACTTGAACTTGAACTTACGACCAGAGCTTTGGTAAGAAGGGTAAGGAAGAAGGATGGGTAAGGATAGAAATATGGGAAAAGGATGGGAGGGGGAAGAGAGGTAGGATACAAAAGGAAGTGGCACAACCACTATGGTGCAATTTGAAATGTGTATGTGTAATAACAGAAAATTATTGAAAGAGGTATAAAACTTGCCCATAAGATTCACACAGATATAACAAATATATAGGTGCATGACTCTGAGTCGGTAATAGATATACAAGTTGCAATTGCGTTTTTTTTACGATTGCAGTGACAAGGCAAGGCGATAATTATATGAAAAATTTATGTAAGATCACTGGGCATGTTGGCTTTTTTCAAGGTGGTGTGAAAGTAGAAAAGTTATATAAGATGTCTCCATAATTAGGGGCGATGATATTCTTAGTAGACATAGACGGGTTCCGGTGTTACCCAGTCATTTTTCACCTGCAAGGATCAAGATCATTGATCGTTGGTAATCATCCTTATGGATGAAGCGACGCACCGTCTGTGGAAGATTCATTCTTTGGGGCCTGGGGGGAGGAGTGTTAATGATATAGTAGGTAGTATTTTCAACTTGGGAAGAATACTCTCTGTCTGGTATATAGAGTTCTTGCATTGCATAGAGCTGCCTCTTCATCAGAATATCAAGGCGTACGTTTAGGGCAGCAATATCCTGTTGGATGTGTAAATCTGCTATCCTGATTCCGTCTCTCCTCCTGGTGCCCGTAATAAATCGGTGAGCTCTATTCTGGACCCGTTGCAACCGTAGCATGTTGATCTTTGTTGTTGACGACATTGGGACACATGGGTATTCGAGTATAGGTCTTATCATCATTTTATATAAATGTTTTTGACGTGTGAAGGGGCTTGATTAAATCTATAGAAACTGCTAAGACCGGCTTTGGCTATGTTAATCTTTTTACCGACGTGAGATGTTGAGTGGAGCAGCCTGTCTATTTCATATTCCAAGATCTTGTTAGGGTTTCTAATGGCTACAGGTGTACCTCTGATGGAGATACCCCCTTTATCTTCGATGGTTGATGCAAAACATCCTATCGTGCTAACAAGGACCTTGTCAGGATTAGTCGTAATTCTCCATTTCTTTTCCCAATTAGATGTTCGGAGAAGTTCAACATTCATTTATTTATGACCCTCTCATACTTATATTTCCCTGTTACAGGGGCTGATGAAACGACATGGATAACATCATCTGCAAATTGCGTTATAATTGCATCATTGAACTCAGGTTGAGGAAGATCGTTTACATAAATGTTGAATAGTATTGGACTAAGACAAGAACCTTGTGGGACACCAGCTGTCGGTATAAAAGGCTCTGTCGACCTGCCGTGAAAGGTGGGAATGATTTTTCTTTGAGTTAAGAAGTTATATATTAATCTGAGAAAAGTCCAGTTATGGTCTGGTAGGTCAATAAGTTTGTGTATAAGACCATCATGCCATACGCTATCAGAAGCTTTATGAACATCTCTGGTGGCAATTAGGACAAGATTGCCCTGATGTTTTAGACTTGCTACAGTATCAAAAATAATATTTATTGCATGATGGGTACCTCTATGTGTTCTAACGCCAAATTGTTTTTCAGTAAAAAGGTGATTAAACTCCATATAGTAGTTCAGTCTGTTGGAAATGATCTTCTCAAGAACTTTTCCAGTGACTTCAAGTAAGGATATAGGTCTACGGTTCCCAGGTTAGTGGATGTCTTTACGGGATTTAGCAATAAAGATCATCCTCGCAGACTTAAAAACCACTGGAAAATGTCTGGAGGTCAAGGTGGCATTAAAGATATTGACCAAAGACTGTTTACAATTTCTGGGTAGGAACTTTATTTGTTTCATTGTTATTCCAGAGAGACCAGGGTCTCTACTTCGCATTCTTCCAATAACCTGACTCGTCACAAGTAATGTCTAGTAAGCAGGTGGGCATCTTCAAGAGTTGATGTATCGATGGAAGGTAGTGGTTGTACATCAACTAAGTTCTCATCTCTCCATTCATCGACCAACTGATAATGGTTATTATTAAATCGGCGACTGTTACTGTGGGAGAGAATTTTCTCCCACACATCAACCATCAGATTGGTCTGGTCCTGTGGATCATCAAGTTTTATCTCAATCTCCTGCTCATCATCATCAGTGAAGGTATGAGTTAGGTAACTGGGAGCCTTGTGTTTTGCCCCTAAAAGTTTCCAGACCTTGTTCAAATATTTTGCAGGCTGACGTTAATACTGGTTAGCTTGGAGAACTAAAAATTTAAGTACCATAGCCACAGTTAGTTTTTTCCCAAGTGTTTTCCGGCCGACAAGTTGAAGAAATCATTAAAAGCGCAAGTTACAGGAACGTAACCAGCGCTAATTATGACTTACTACTGATAAATATTTCCAACCTAATCGTACCTAATGTTAATATAACCTAAACTAACCTTACCTTCACTTAAGCTAGTTTAGGTTAGGTTCGGTTACTTTAGATAGCTGCTAATCTCGGTTTTAGTTAGGTTAGATTACATTTGTTTTTATTCGGTTATATTTTTGTCTATCGGCTTCCGGACGGTAGATACTATTTTCCGCTCGTGTGTCATGTATTTATTACTTAATTCAAAATTTCTTTTTCCATATTAATGTAAATTATACATTCTTATACAAGAATCTTGTTAAAAAAAACTAACGAACTGTAAATTACATTCTAGAAAAGGCAATACAGGGTTCTTAATCAGCCAGTCAGTAATTATGAAAATAAATAATGCTTATGGAAATAAATAATGCTTAATTAATAATACGTACCTGGAGGAAGAACAAACGCCAATAAAAGGATCATTGTCCACCACGCCATTATTCCTCTTCTCTGTGGTAACCACCAACCTCACACACACACCTGAGAGTACAGCTAACATGAATCTCTCTTTCTCTCTCTCACTCTCTCTCTCTCTCTCTCTCTCTCTATTATATATATATATATATATATATATATATATATATATATATATATATATATATATTATATAATATATATATATATATATATATATATATATATATATATATATATATATATATATATATATATATATATAGGATGGGGTCCACCTCTGGTGTAAATTGTGGGACCCCACAGCCTCGGAAAAGTGGATAAAAAGGCTTCAAGGAAGAATATTTGGATTTCTTCCTGAAGCCGTTTGAATATTCCACTTCCCCTACCACCCCATCTTTTCTTATATATTGATTTTTACCAATAGGAATATTTTATTACATAATATGGTACAGAAGATTTAAGAGATACATTGTTGATATAAAGGTGGCATATAAGGTACATGTTGTTACGTGTGTATCACCGATTATAAGGCGAAAATCTCATCCAGCTCCTCAGAGCTGGGGCGTGTGCCCAAAATACAGCAGGCATTACCCCTTTGAACAGCCGCACTGAGCCGCTGGAACAGAAAACTAGCTGCCCTGGGATCCCTAGTTACCCTGATGAGTCTTTTTCCCAGCTCCTTAAGGAATTTAGATGCACTCTTTCCCCATGAGCCAAGGGTCTCTGAGCCTATGGGAACAAACATATAATGATGGGCAAGTTCTCCATATTTTCTAGACTTTTGGGACTCCCTGAAGCTGGCAGCTGCCCCTCCTTCCTCCCTGGTGTATTGGAGATAGGTATCAGCCAAGGTAGATGCACATGTATAGTCCCACACCACCTGCTTCCCATCTGTCCAGGCTTGAAGGGTGATACCATCTGGACGCTTCTGGCTGCCATCAGATCTGCATAGTTGGGGTGGCTCCCTTACTGCTGGGCATCCAGCTGTTGTGAGGCTCCTCTTGATAATGTTATTAACCTCCTCATGTCTTGCAATCTTTCCCTCGGATTTACGGCACACAAGACCATGGTACCCGAATCGGTCTGCTGCTTCACTGCCACAAATACACCTGTGTTCGGCGAGAATAGGGGCGGCAAGTCGAAGGGCAACACCGATGCGGATGGTCTGTGGGTCGAGGCGTGTGCCAAGGCTGGAGTTGGGAACAGCCAACAGAAAGTCCCCAGCATGAGGGGCTCTCACTGCCAGGAGGCGGGCTCTATCCTTCCCTGACACACTCTGAAGCATTGTTGAGGCTATATTTTCCACTATTGGACCATCCCAGTGCGATTGTTTGTAGTTGTTGGGGGGAGCAGGTCTGGTTTCAGAGCCCGTTAGATTATCCCAGATCATTGCTCCGTCAATGAATTTTTGGTCCTGGACTCCAATCTTGTCCCTAAGATGTTCAGGGAGAATCGCTGCTACAAGCTCTCTGGATGCAATACACGAGGACAGAAAAGCAGGTAACGCAATCTGTGATGACTTGCGGACACCAATGCCTCCTAGTCTGACTGGAAGTGTAGCTTGGTTCCACTGCCCGTCTTCTAGAGTAAGGTTAAGTACTTTCGTAAAAATCTGCCTCAGAATACTGTCATATTCGTGCAGTATAGGGTTATCATATGAAGGTGCACATCTTAGGAAATATGTCAACCTGGGCAGACTCAAGCACTTTGTGAGAAGGTACAAGGCATCGTGGGTGTCCAGATTGCCTATTCGTTGTTCCATTCTCCTTAACTCTTCCAATTTCTTCCTGAGAATTGTGTCAATGGCATTGCTTCCCAGAGGTGCTCCTAGCAAGACACTATTTGTGGGGGCAATGACTGCTGCTCCTGGTAGTTTTGATCTCACTGCATTTATCACTTGTTGACTGACTGAGATGATTTCACATTTGGATGGATTCAGGATGAGACCCATTTCCTGTCCCCGTGTCATTACCTGTGTAAGGTCATGTAGGAGGGACTCCTTTGTACCTGCTAGTGTGCCATCATCTAGGAACCAGATGTTTAGCTCGCTGGTCAGTCTGACTGTGATTTCCCTAACTGCTATACAGAAGAGAAATGGTGCAAGAGGATCTCCTTGTTGGACACCCTCCGATGATGTGATTTCATGCTCTCCAAAGAGAAGCATTGATTCCTTGCTATACCCAGCTGAAACAAAAGGGAAGAGACCAGGGAAATGTTCTTGTACTGCTGCTAATACCACGTCTCTTTTCAGGAGATTGAACGCATTCTTGAAATCTAATTTTACCACTGCATTGTCCTCAGGCAGGTTGTTGATATACGCCCTTGTTGCATGAACCGCTGCTTCACTTCCTTGAGAGACCCCAAAGCCAAGCTGGTTTGGTTGAAGCATCATGGCTGCCTGTGCACGAATACTTCGGACAGCAGCTTTGGATACGAGGCGGCGTAACGTGTTGCCTACTGCAATTGGCCGAATTCCTCCATCCTTCTTTTTAAGTTCACAAAGTGTTGCACCAAAAAAGAAAGGTCTAATTTCATCAGGAATCAGACCAGCTAAGGAATTGTTGACGAACCTTGTGATCTCTGAAAGCAGTGTCTCTGCAATTTCCCCAATAACTGGATTAACCATTTCCTTTAAATGCTGTGGCCTTATTCCAGTGTAACCCCCAGCAGAGCCAGATGGGAACTGTCCTGGGGACCCTCATCCCCAGAGAAAAGAATAAATTTGCTTCAGGGAAAACTCAAGGTTCCTCCTGAAGCTGTTTGAGAATTTTATCCTACCACTCCCTATATTTCAAGTATGTTTTATTTAAAGACAAAATACATTGGCCAAACATTCACAAAAATACAACAGAAAGTAAAACAACATAGGTAACTCAGAGCTACATCTCAAATACTTCGTCTAGCTCCCCTGCGGTGGGCCGTGTGCCCAGAATGCTGCAGGCATTTCCTCTCTGGATTGCAACACTGAGTCTCTCTGAAAGAGGAAGCTGGTCGCCCTGTAGTCCTTGGTTTCTATGATGAGCTTCTCACCCAGCTCTTTGAGGAACTTTAGAGCACACTTGCCCCATGCTCGAAGGGTCTCCGACCCTATTGGGATGAAATTATAACAAGGGGGAAGGTCTTCATATTTACGGGTCTTCTGGGTCTCCCTGTGGCTGGTAACTCCTCCCCATTCAGCTAAGAGTATGGGAAGTAGGTGTCTGCCAATGTGGCGGCACAGGTGTAGTCCCAGGCAATCTGCTTTCCATCCTTCCAGGGTAGCATAGTGGCTCCATCAGGACGCTTTTGACTTCCATCAGACCTCTGCACTTGGGGCTCCCGTTGAGCTGGGCAACGGGCTGTGACGAGGCTTCTCTTTATGATGTCATTAACCTACTCATGTCTGGCATACTTCCCTTCTGCTGTGTGAAACACGAGACCATGAAGTCCGAATTGATCAGCTGTCGCCCTGCCGCAAATACACCTATGTTCGGTGAGGATGGGGACGACTAGGGGAAGAGCAACACCAATCCGAATGGCCTGTGGGTCGAGACGGGTGTCCAAGGAGGAATTGGGAACAGCTAAAAGGAAATCTCCTGAGTGTGGTGCCTTCACTGCCAGGAGACGAGCTTTGTCCTTTCCTGAAGCATTGGAGAGCATTGTGTTGGCGATTTTTTCCATGATCGGTTTGGCCCAGTGGGACTGTTTGTGCTCTTTGGGAGGAGCTGGTCTACTGGAGGAGTCTGCCAGGGTGTCCCACCGAATCGCTGCTTCAGTAAACCTAGGGTCTTGAGCTCCTACCACGTCTCTCAAGCGTTCGGGAACTATCTTCTTGACTAATGCACTGGAAGCCAAACACGAAGACAGAAAAGCAGGTAAAGCAACATGCGTTGCTTTACGCACCCCTATACCTCCCAGTCGCACTGGGAGGGTTGCCTGATCCCATTGCTGATCCTCTAGTGACAGGTTCAGTGCCTTCTTAAAGGTTGAGCTCAAGTGTGCGTCATATTCGTCGAGTGTTGGGTTGTCAACAGAGGGTGCACACCTCAGGAAGTAAGTGAGTCTTGGCATAGTATGACACCTTGTGAGGAGATACAGAGCATCATGGGCATCAAGATCGCTTATTTTCCATTCTGCCTATTCGTGCCGAATAGGCAGAACTTGTAATCTTGGCTCAAATAGCAACTCTCATCTTGCCATATAGGACAAGTGAAAATTTGTGTTTGCAATAATTTCGCCAAAATCATTCTGAACCTAACGATAGAAATATATTTCACTGTGTTTGTTTAGTATTAAATTATTGTAAACAAATTTAAAATATATTTAGTTGGGTTAGGCTAAAATGAATTGCTCTTGTTATAATAAGGTTAGGTAAGTTTTCTAAGATTCTTTTGATGGAAAATTAAAAATTTTTACATTAACATTAATGAAAAAAGATATCTTAAAACGTATAAAAGAAAATTTCAGAAAGGACTTAATTTTAAACGAGTTCTTGCTAATTGACCAGTTTTACATATTCGGCACGACATGTGTCTAATTTATCAACGTGTCGGTTCTCTGAACCATTCATCTACATTCCTGTCAGACACTGCAAATTCTTGGGATCTTAATACTTAGGAATTCTTCGCTTGCCTAACCCTTGGGCACGACCTACTTCCACATTGAACAAATGTGACACAATCTACTTCTGCTGCACCTCTCCTGCCTACGGTTTATAAGCTGCTTCTCCGCTCCTATTCCGTATTCTATTCAAGATTGATGGACTGACCACATCGACTCAAGGTTGAGGGACTGATTACCTTATTCTCCTCCTGTTCTTCATGTTTCTCCTTTGTATGGACTGATGAAGCCACTGTGTGGCGAAACGTTTCTTCAATAAAGATACCCAAGAGTTGCGCATGTGTCTAATTTATCAACGTGTCGGTTCTCTGAACCATTCATCTACAATCTTACTGACCCATGCAGAGCAGGTTCATTTCCCCTCCCCCTCAGGATTAGCCCAATGACCCACCCAGTCTGATCACCTCCACTCAAGGAAGGAGCACGGTACCAGATCCAGCAGCACAAGCTAGTCAGTTTCAGCTCACACTCACCCACATATACTCATGTATTTATATAACCTATTTTTAAAACTACACAACGTTTAAGCCTCAATGACTGTACTCGGGAGTTTGTTCCACTCATCCACAACTCTATTACCAAACCAGTGCTTTCCTATATCCCTCCTGAATCTGAATTTTTCCAACTTGAAAGCATTGCTGCGAGTCCTGTCTCGGCTGGAAATTTTCAGCACAATATTTACATCCCCTTTATTTATTCCTGTTTTCCATTTATACACCTCGATCATATCCCCCCTAATTCTACGCCTTTCGAGAGAGTGCAGATTCAGGGCCCTCAGTCTATCCTCATAGGGAAGATTTCTGATACATGGGATCATCTTTGTCATCCTCCTCTGTACGTTTTCCAGAGCATTTATGTCCATTCTGTAATAAGGTGACCAGAACTGAGCAGCATAGTCTTAATGAGGCCTAACCAAGGATATATAGAGTTGAAGAACAACCTGAGGACTTCTATTATTTATACTTCTTGATATGAAGCCAAGAATTCTGTTAGCTTTTTTGCGATCACTAATGCACTGTTGTCTTGGTTTTAAATTACTGCTAACCAGAACTCCTAAATCCTTTTCGTAATCAGTAGTATTAAGATCTGCATTATTTAGTTTATATGTGACATGGTTATTTTCCTGTCCAACATTTAGAACTTTGCATTTGTCTATATTAAACTGCATCTGCCACTTCTACGACCATTGCATCAGTTTATTCAAATCATCCTGGAGTGCTGTAGTGTCCTCATTAGAATGAATCTGACGGCCTATTTTGGTGTCATCAGCAAATTTGCTTATGTCGCTATATATTAGCTCATCTTTGTCGTAAATACAAATTGTGAACAACAACGGGCCCAACACTGACCCCTGTGGAACACCGCTTGTGACGTGTCCCCATTCTGATTTCTCCCCATTTATGCAAACTCTCTGATGTCTATTTGTCAGCCATGCCTCTACCCAGTAAAAAATTTCTCCTCCTATTCCGTGTGCCTTAAGTTTCCTCAATAGCCTCTGGTGAGGAACTCTATCAAAAACCTTACTGAAGTCCATATACACAATATCATATTCAATACCATGATCTACCTCCTCAAACACCTTAGTGAAAAAAAGTTAGTAAATTCGTAAGACAGGAACGCCCCTTTGTAAAACAGTGTTGAGATTCATTAATCAATCTGTGCCTGTCAAGATGGCTACGAATTGCTTTGGTAATTATTGATTCCATAAATTTTCCCACTATGGAGGTAAGGCTTATTGGTGAACACTTCTTCTTGATACACTTACTGGTGAACACTTCTACATGCTACACTTACTGGTGAACACTTCTACATGCTACACTTACTGGTGAACACTTCTACATGCTACACTTACTGGTGAACACTTCTACATGATACACTTACTGGTAAACACTTCTACATGCTACACTTACTGCTGAACACTTCTACATGATACACTTACTGGTGAACACTTCTACATGATACACTTACTGGTAAACACTTCTACATGATACACTTACTGGTGAACACTTCTACATGATACACTTTCTGCTGAACACTTCTATATGATACACTTACTGGTGAACACTTCTGCTTAATACACTTACTGGTGAACACTTCTACTTAATACACTTACTGGTGAACACTTCTACGTGATACACTTACTGGTGAACACGTCTACATGATACACTTACTGGTGAACACTTCTACGTGATACACTTACTGGTGAACACGTCTACATGATACACTTACTGGTGAACACTTCTACATGATACACTTTCTGCTGAACACTTCTATATGATACACTTACTGGTGAACACTTCTGCTTAATACACTTACTGGTGAACACTTCTACTTAATACACTTACTGGTAAACACTTCTACATGATACACTTACTGGTGAACACTTGTACATGATACACTTACTGGTGAACACTTCTACATGATACACTTACTGGTAAACACTTCTACATGATACACTTACTGGTGAACACTTCTACATGAAACACTTACTGGTGAACACTTCTACTTAATACACTTACTGGTGAACACTTCTACATGATACACTTACTGGTAAACACTTCTACATGATACACTTACTGCTGAACACTTCTATATGATACACTTACTGGTGAACACTTCTACTTAATACACTTACTGGTAAACACTTCTACATGATACACTTACTGGTGAACACTTCTGCTTAATACACTTACTGGTGAACACTTCTACATGATACACTTACTGGTAAACACTTCTACATGATACACTTACTGGTGAACACTTCTACATGATACACTTACTGGTGAACACTTCTACATGAAACACTTACTGGTGAACACTTCTACTTAATACACTTACTGGTGAACACTTCTACATGATACACTTACTGCTGAACACTTCTATATGATACACTTACTGGTGAACACTTCTACATGAAACACTTACTGGTGAACACTTCTTCATGATACACTTACTGGTGAACACTTCTACTTGATGCACTTACTGGTGAACACTTCTGCTTGATACACTTACTGGTGAACACTTTTACATGATACACTTACTGCTGAACACTTCTACATGATACACTTACTGCTGAACACTTCTATATGATACACTTACTGGTGAACACTTCTATATGATACACTTACTGCTGAACACTTCTATATGATACACTTACTGGTGAACACTTCTACATGATACACTTTCTGGTGAACACTTCTACATGATACACTTTCTGGTGAACACTTCTACATGCTACACTTACTGGTAAACACTTCTACATGATACACTTACTGGTAAACACTTCTACATGATACACTTACTGGTGAACACTTCTACATGATACACTTTCTGGTGAACACTTCTACATGATACACTTACTGGTAAACACTTCTACATGGTACACTTACTGCTGAACACTTCTACATGATACACTTACTGGTAAACACTTCTACATGATACACTTACTGGTGAACACTTCTACATGATACACTTTCTGGTGAACACTTCTGCTTGATGCACTTACTGGTGAACACTTCTACGTGATACACTTACTGGTAAACACTTGTACATGATACACTTTCTGGTGAACACTTCTACATGATACACTTACTGGTAAACACTTCTACATGATACACTTACTGGTAAACACTTGTACATGATACACTTACTGGTAAACACTTCTACATGATACACTTACTGGTAAACACTTCTACATGATACACTTTCTGGTGAACACTTCTATATGATACACTTACTGGTGAACACTTCTGCTTAATACACTTACTGGTGAACACTTCTACTTAATACACTTACTGGTGAACACTTCTACGTGATACACTTACTGGTGAACACGTCTACATGATACACTTACTGGTGAACACTTCTACATGCTACACTTACTGGTAAACACTTCTACATGATACACTTACTGGTGAACACGTCTACATGATACACTTACTGGTGAACACTTCTACATGATATACTTACTGGTAAACACTTCTACATGATACACTTACTGGTAAACACTTCTACATGATACACTTACTGGTAAACACTTCTACATGATACACTTACTGGTAAACACTTCTACATGATACACTTACTGGTGAACACTTCTACATGACACACTTACTGGTGAACACTTCTACGTGATACACTTACTGGTGAACACTTCTACACGATACACTTACTGGTGAACACTTCTACATGACACACTTACTGGTGAACACTTCTACGTGATACACTTACTGGTGAACACTTCTACTTGATACACTTACTGGTGAACACTTCTACTTAATACACTTACTGGAGAACACTTGTACATGATACACTTACTTGTGAACACTTGTACATGATACACTTACTGGTGAACACTTCTAAGTGATACACTTACTGGAGAACACTTGTACATGATACACTTACTTGTGAACACTTGTACATGATACACTTACTGGTGAACACTTGTACATGATACACTTACTGGTGAACACTTCTACGTGATACACTTACTGGAGAACACTTGTACATGATACACTTACTGGTAAACACTTCTACATGATACACTTACTGGTGAACACTTCTACATGATACACTTTCTGGTGAACACTTCTACATGATACACTTACTGGTAAACACTTCTACATGGTACACTTACTGCTGAACACTTCTACATGATACACTTACTGGTAAACACTTCTACATGATACACTTACTGGTGAACACTTCTACATGATACACTTTCTGGTGAACACTTCTGCTTGATGCACTTACTGGTGAACACTTCTACGTGATACACTTACTGGTAAACACTTGTACATGATACACTTTCTGGTGAACACTTCTACATGATACACTTACTGGTAAACACTTCTACATGATACACTTACTGGTAAACACTTCTACATGATACACTTTCTGGTGAACACTTCTATATGATACACTTACTGGTGAACACTTCTGCTTAATACACTTACTGGTGAACACTTCTACGTGATACACTTACTGGTGAACACGTCTACATGATACACTTACTGGTGAACACTTCTACATGCTACACTTACTGGTAAACACTTCTACATGATACACTTACTGGTGAACACGTCTACATGATACACTTACTGGTGAACACTTCTACATGATATACTTACTGGTAAACACTTCTACATGATACACTTACTGGTAAACACTTCTACATGATACACTTACTGGTAAACACTTCTACATGATACACTTACTGCTGAACACTTCTACATGATACACTTACTGGTAAACACTTCTACATGATACACTTACTGGTGAACACTTCTACATGACACACTTACTGGTGAACACTTCTACGTGATACACTTACTGGTGAACACTTCTACACGATACACTTACTGGTGAACACTTCTACATGACACACTTACTGGTGAACACTTCTACGTGATACACTTACTGGTGAACACTTCTACTTGATACACTTACTGGTGAACACTTCTACTTAATACACTTACTGGAGAACACTTGTACATGATACACTTACTTGTGAACACTTGTACATGATACACTTACTGGTGAACACTTCTACGTGATACACTTACTGGAGAACACTTGTACATGATACACTTACTTGTGAACACTTGTACATGATACACTTACTGGTAAACACTTCCACATAATACACTTACTGGTGAACACTTCTACGTGATACACTTACTGGAGAACACTTGTACATGATACACTTACTGGTGAACACTTCTACGTGATACACTTACTGGTGAACACTTTTACATGATACACTTACTGGTAAACACTTCCACTTATTACACTTGTATTGATTTTAGTTTGACCGAATTTAGAGAAATTTCCTCCTGGTATGATTTTCTTTGTATAGCACACATGTTTTATGTTCTGTATGTTAGTACGAGGTTGTGTTGCATATTGCTCTAAGTTGCTAATTCTATTTGGCATGTTATACGCAATTTATGATACACAAATAACCCGCACATAGAAGAGAGGAGCTTACGACGACGTTTCGGTCCGACTGGGTCCATTTACAAAGTCACACTAACCAGAAGTGGAGCAGGACGACTATATATAGACAGGAAGAGGTAGTGGTGGTAGTGGTGGTAGTAGTGGTAGTGGTGGTAGTAGTGGAAGTAGTGGAAGCAGTAGTAGTAGTAGTAGTAGTAGTAGTAGTAGTAGTAGTAGTAGTAGTAGTAGTAGTAGCGTACGGGTTATTTGTGTATCGTTCCAGCCACAGTATTGTGCCTTTTTTTGTTATTCAATTTATAATTTTTTATGGTATTCTTTTTTTTTTTTTCACGCGGAGGTGGCCGGTGATGATGGTTATCATGCTTAATCATTTCTAGTGTTCAGGTTGGTGCTGTTTACTGTATAACTGTGCTGATAAATGGTGAATGTAAGGTAATGAAAGATTACTTGGGACTTATTAAAACTAATCTTAGATTTTAAAACGTTGATTAGAACAGAGTTTATTCTGCTCTTATTGCTAAGTCGTGATCCTGTAGTTAGAGTTTTACATCTGTTCCCTGAACCTGAATTCCCTTTCCTGTCTTATTTTTCCATCTCCATATTTCACAATCTTTCTTTGGACTGGGGTGGCTTCCACTAACCACCTGTGTGACTATCCTGTTGTTTAAGTCCAGTTATAGATTTCTTGAACTTCTTGGGTTATTCTCATCATTAATTTCAGATTAAGAGCTAACAACACCGAAATTCCACCAATCATCTCATGAAATTCAGGGACGCCCAATCAGTGATCAAAGAAACTAATTTCTGCAGACGCAAGTGCCTCGAACCATCACTAATAGCTGTTTATAATACAATTAAACAAAACAAAAGCAGCTTCACCATATCTGAAGTCTTAGCAAGAATCCTCCTGAAAACAGTAAATCCTGCCATCACATAGTCTCTCCTGTTAATACTACACAAGCACATCACAGAGAGTGAACACTGAAACAGACCTTCTCTATCCAGTCTCCAATAGAAATATTTGTCTAACCTATTTTTATGTTACCCAAGTAACAGCTTTTATATCCTTTTACTAATGTGCAAGTTACTTGTTCTACCATATTGTATTACTACTACTACTACTACTTATATCACTACTACTACTACTACTACCACTAGTATTGCACCTCACTCTGAGCCTATATATACCCTCTGTGTCCATGTATTGTTTGTAACGGCTTGACAAAGCTCCTGGAGAGCGAAACGTTGCCACAATAAAATGTCGCAGTAGTTGCATTTGTGTCCTTTTTCTTTACATATTGTCGGTAATTCTATCAACAATATTACAACTTACGTACACACACTTAAATATCTTGAGACATGCGCACGTACAGTGCACGTACAGTGCACGTACAGTGAACGTGCAGTGCACGTACAGTGCACGTACATAACTTGTAACATACATGTATGCATTTACTGCCATAACTTTGCAACACTTCTACATTCACTTATATAACTTGCAACAAGTGTCCATAAACTTAAAATCCTTCACCCATTTTGCACATTTGTTGTCAACACAATTATTTTTATTTAACTTGAAGACAATGTGATTCATACAACACAGAGTTGTACTAGTGCCTTTATTGTACATTAAACATCTGATGTTGTATATTAAACATCTGATGTTGTACATTAAACATCTGATGTTGTATATTAAACATCTGATGTTGTATATTAAACATCTGATGTTGTATATTAAACATCTGAGGTTGTACATTAAACATCTGATGTTGTATATTAAACATCTGATGTTGTATATTAAACATCTGATGTTGTATATTAAACATCTGATGTTGTATATTAAACATCTGATGTTGAACATTAAACATCTGATGTTGTACATTAAACATCTGACGTTGTATATTAAACATCTGATGTTGTATATTAAACATCTGATGTTGTATATTAAACATCTGATGTTGTATATTAAACATCTGATGTTGTATATTAAACATCTGATGTTGTATATTAAACATCTGATGTTGTATATTAAACATCTGATGTTGTATATTAAACATCTGAGGTTGTACATTAAACATCTGATGTTGTATATTAAACATCTGATGTTGTATATTAAACATCTGATGTTGTATATTAAACATCTGAGGTTGTATATTAAACATCTGATGTTGTATATTAAACATCTGAGGTTGTACATTAAACATCTAATGTTGCATATTAAACATCTGATGTTGTATATTAAACATCTGAGGTTGTACATTAAACATCTGATGTTGTACATTAAACATCTGATGTTGTACATTAAACATCTGATGTTGTACATTAAACATCTGATGTTGTACATTAAACATCTGAGGTTGTACATTAAACATCTAATGTTGCATATTAAACATCTGATGTTGTACATTAAACATCTGATGTTGTATATTAAACATCTGATGTTGTACATTAAACATCTGATGTTGTACATTAAACATCTGATGTTGTACATTAAACATCTGATGTTGTACATTAAACATCTGATGTTGTACATTAAACATCTGATGTTGTACATTAAACATCTGAGGTTGTACATTAAACATCTAATGTTGCATATTAAACATCTGATGTTGTACATTAAACATCTGATGTTGTACATTAAACATCTGATGTTGTACATTAAACATCTGATGTTGTACATTAAACATCTGATGTTGTACATTAAACATCTGATGTTGTATATTAAACATCTGATGCTGTACATTAAACATCTGATGTTGTACATTAAACATCTGATGTTGTACATTAAACATCTGATGTTGTACATTAAACATCTGATGTTGTACATTAAACATCTGAGGTTGTACATTAAACATCTAATGTTGCATATTAAACATCTGATGTTGTACATTAAACATCTGATGTTGTACATTAAACATCTGATGTTGTACATTAAACATCTGATGTTGTACATTAAACATCTGATGTTGTACATTAAACATCTGATGTTGTATATTAAACATCTGATGCTGTACATTAAACATCTGATGTTGTACATTAAACATCTGATGTTGTACATTAAACATCTGATGTTGTACATTAAACATCTGATGTTGTACATTAAACTTCTGATGTTGTACATTAAACATCTGATGTTGTACATTAAACATCTGATGTTGTATATTAAACATCTGATGTTGTACATTAAACATCTGATGTTGTATATTAAACATCTGATGTTGTACATTAAACATCTGATGTTGTACATTAAACATCTGATGTTGTATATTAAACATCTGATGTTGTACATTAAACATCTGATGTTGTACATTAAACATCTGATGTTGTATATTAAACATCTGATGTTGTACATTAAACATCTGATGTTGTATATTAAACATCTGATGTTGTACATTAAACATCTGATGTTGTACATTAAACATCTGATGTTGTATATTAAACATCTGATGTTGTACATTAAACATCTGATGTTGTACATTAAACATCTGATGTTGTATATTAAACATCTGAGGTTGTACATTAAACATCTGATGTTGTATATTAAACATCTGATGTTGTACATTAAACATCTGATGTTGTACATTAAACATCTGATGTTGTACATTAAACATCTGATGTTTTACATTAAACATCTGATGTTGTACATTAAACATCTGAGGTTGTACATTAAACATCTAATGTTGCATATTAAACATCTGATGTTGTACATTAAACATCTGATGTTGTACATTAAACATCTGATGTTGTACATTAAACATCTGATGTTGTACATTAAACATCTGATGTTGTACATTAAACATCTGATGTTGTATATTAAACATCTGATGTTGTATATTAAACATCTGATGTTGTACATTAAACATCTGATGTTGTACATTAAACATCTGATGTTGTACATTAAACATCTGATGTTGTACATTAAACATCTGATGTTGTACATTAAACATCTGATGTTGTACATTAAACATCTGATGTTGTATATTAAACATCTGATGTTGTACATTAAACATCTGATGTTGTATATTAAACATCTGATGTTGTACATTAAACATCTGATGTTGTACATTAAACATCTGATGTTGTATATTAAACATCTGATGTTGTACATTAAACATCTGATGTTGTACATTAAACATCTGATGTTGTATATTAAACATCTGATGTTGTACATTAAACATCTGATGTTGTACATTAAACATCTGATGTTGTATATTAAACATCTGATGTTGTACATTAAACATCTGATGTTGTATATTAAACATCTGAGGTTGTACATTAAACATCTGATGTAGGAGCTACATTCATGATATATTCTGATCAACCTACAAATTTCAGAGAATATTATTCTTATTGCTATTTTTTGTTAACTATGTAATTGTTAATTAATTTCTCTCCATGCATTACCAACGATAGTTTACAAAATTGTTTACTGTAGCTATTTATATCTAAATCGATCTTGGTAGAAAAATCTACTTGATTCTATAAAGATGTAACAAAAGTTAGACGAAAAAACCCTGAAAAAATATATTGTTTCTCGTAATTTTCTAAACTGATTTTTTTTCAGTAATTTCTTGTAATATATTTTTGTAGATGATTTTAATTTTCTGTGAGAGATCATTTACATATTCTGTGACTAACAGTTTACATTTCCTTAGATACGTTTCATAAAGTCTGTGAGGGACTGTTAATATTTCCTGTGGTGTAGTTTACAGTTTGAACTCTACAATATAGATCACCTTCCCGGAGACAGATGGTTTACAGTCGGCTTTTTACATTGATAGTTGATAGAAGCAGAAGATACTTGAAGACGATGTAATCAGTCCATCACACTTGTTCCATAGTCTGAAACAGTCTTCTCCAGACTGAGGGACTGACCACCTCAAAACTTTAAGAGTGATGGACTGATTACATCGTCTTCAAGTATCTTCTGCTTCTATCAGTTTCCAGTTTCTCTACAATATAGATCAGCTTCCCGGAGACAGATAGTTTACAGTCGGGTTTTTACATTCATCTCTTAGAATGTTTTTATCTCATTTTATGCATATGTAACCTTGTCGTCATGTATGTTTTTATTACGATGGTCGAGGAAAATGTCTACCTGGAGTCTACCTGGAGGGCATTCCGGGGATCAACGCCTCCGCGGCCTGGTCCACGACCAGGTCTCCCGGTGGATCAGGGACTGATCAACCAGGCTGCTACTGCTAGTCGCACGTAGTCCAACGTACGAACCACAGCCCGGCTGATCCGGCACCGACTTCAGGTATCTGTCCAGCTCCCTCTTGAAGGCAGCCAGGGGCCTATTGGTAATTCCCCTTATGCTTGGTGGGAGGCTGTTGAACAGTCTTGGGCCCCGGACACTTATGGTGTTTTCTCTTAGTGTACCAATGGCGCCGCTACTTTTAATTGGCGGCATTTTGCATCGCCTGCCCAGTCTTTTACTTCCGTAGGGAGTGATTTCTGTGTGCAGATTCGGGACGCTAGTTTTGTGATTGTTTATAAATTAATATGTAACCTTTCCTTCTAAGAAACCTGATATTTTACAATGATTTAGAGAACGTGCAGGAAATAATCAATAATCTTCTTTATTGTGAACGTTGTGGCATCCCAGCGACATCTCTGTTTACCTAACTTCTGTTTCACATATATCGTACATAACATTCTTCCTGCTTACGTTCACCTAGGTAACTTACATTAGGTTTCGTTAATATAAAATAAACTAAGCCTAGTCCTTCAGTATACAAGTACCACCTGACCTGGAAGTATGTTATCTCCAGGTCACAGTGACCTGGAAGTATGTTATCTCCAGGTCACAGTGACCTGGAAGTATGTTATCTCCAGGTCACAGTGACCTGGAAGTATGTTACCTCCAGGTCACAGTGACCTGGAAGTATGTTATCTCCAGGTCACAGTGACCTGGAAGTATGTTATCTCCAGGTCACAGTGACCTGGAAGTATGTTATCTCCAGGTCACAGTGACCTGGAAGTATGTTATCTCCAGGTCACAGTGACCTGGAAGTATGTTATCTCCAGGTCACAGTGACCTGGAAGTATGTTATCTCCAGGTCACAGTGACCTGGAAGTATGTTATCTCCAGGTCACAGTGACCTGGAAGTATGTTATCTCCAGGTCACAGTGACCTGGAAGTATGTTACCTCCAGGTCACAGTGACCTGGAAGTATGTTATCTCCAGGTCACAGTGACCTGGAAGTATGTTATCTCCAGGTCACAGTGACCTGGAAGTATGTTATCTCCAGGTCACAGTGACCTGGAAGTATGTTATCTCCAGGTCACAGTGTCAGGGCTAAACAATACAACTACCATCGAAAACAGTTGAATAAAACTTACCTAAAGATCGTGCTAAGAGTCATGTTCACTAATGAAGACTTTTATTTTTTTTTTCGTTCACTGAAATCTGACATGTCGGTGTTTACACGATTGTTCTTACACTGGTTCTAGTGAGAGTTAGTTTATATATGTTAATTTATGTTAACCTAAACAAAACTAACAATGCAGTGGCGAAAAAATTTTCCATTTCTGTCAACTATTGAAGTAAACATCGGGGAACATTGTAACTCAGATCACTATTTTCTTTTTTCATAACTTGTTTTTCTTTATATCACAAGTTCAGACAGAGTCAAGACCGATATTTTTTTTCGAGAAACAACGAGATGATGATTTACCTACGTGACTCATAGCACTTTAAATATTAACACCAAATATTATGTTTGAGGATTGATGTCAATTCATATTCATATAGTTTATTTGGACATGATACATAGTTATACAAGGAATTATAGTGGTTGGGTGTACAATAATTGTGTTGCAATAATTGGTGACAGTACTTGTGAAGCTTTTTCGTACATGAAAGCTGGCAAGTTGTTTGTCTCCTGCCTTGTTTTTACGGGTGTTGATAATGAGCGAGACTTCTATTAGGTTGGTTGGAGCTAGGAAGTGTATGTGGGTAGGTGCCTGTGAGGTTGTCTGATGGACGGCTGTTTCAGCTTGGGATTTTGTTTGCTAGATTCTTTCCTATGGTGGAGAAGAAAACATTGAGTTTGTTTGCCGTTTCAGTTGGTGGGAGTTGGGGTTCGTCTGATTTTATTAATTTGATTCTTTTGTTTTTGGATATCCTTATAATATTGAGTCACACATCAGTAATAATTTATATTGCATCTTTGTTTAGCTTCATATTGTTTCGGTGTGTCTAAATAAGATTGTACCTTCACAACAAGGAACGCTGTAAAATGTACGCGCCAACACAGTTCTTCCAGTTTCGATCAACAAATTCTGTATCCGTCACCCGCATGTTTCGTTGGTAATGATTCATTAAGAAAAAATAGAGTTGCCGATATAATTTTATACGGCACTGCCGGAAGTGGAAGTAATTAGGGAAGGTGACTGGGACTGAGTTAGTGTTTCCTTCGGTGTAATTGATAGGGTATTTATGTACGTAATTGGATGGGTAGGAATGAATGAAATTTAAGGAAGCTCTTGAAGGTCGTGGAGTGTTGTCTTGGCCAACAACTTCATTTATCGTACGTGATTTAAGACACTTGTTTTGGTACGGTCTTGATTTGAACCTGCCTCCTCCTAGAAAGCGGTGTATCCACCTGTAGACAGTGGTCAAACTGAAGCCAGTCGCACGAGCGATGGCACGGAGAGACATGCCACCACTCAACATGTGGATAAAACTGCTTCTTTCACTCGCATTTGATCGTTGATACTTGCGTCGGATCCTCATTATAATTTCCTGTGAAAACAATATTGAAAAAATATCAGCAATTTATTTCATTGCTGATTACTTTAAAATAAATCCTTAACAAAATATTTAAACAAATCTGATATATATCTTCTCCATTAAGTTCCACTGACAATTCTACTGTTATTCGTAAACAATTAGGAGCTCTAATGACATAATTAGTGAAACCTACGATGCTAGGGTAATTCTCTAGATTCATAACCGATGTAATAATAATAATAATAATAATAATAATAATAATAATAATAATAATAATAATAATAATAATAATAATAATAAAGATAATATAATAATAATAATAATAATAATAATAATAATAATAATAATAATAATAATAATAATAATAATAATAATAATAATAATAATAGTAATAATAATAATAATATCTTTATTTCCACATCTACAAGGTATACAGTCCTAGCTGACATCAATGACATACTACTATATAGAAAGCCGCTTGTTATGCTGAGCATTTCAGGCAAATTAGGTCAGTTTTGTCCCAGGATCCGACCCACACCAGTCCACTAACACCCAGGTACCCATTTTACTGATGAATGACCATAGACAACAGATGTAAGGAAACACGCCCAATGTTTCCAGCCTTGCCGGGAATCGAAACCAGACCCTTAGCGTGTGAACCCAGAGTTTTTGCCACTTGGTCACGAGTAGCATCAGATGGAAACATGTGAGCTAGTGGAGAGAGAGGTAAGGTATTGTTGCTGAGGTAATGACACTCATATACAAGAAGTTGAATGAATCATCAGTAATAAATCACTTTGCCCAGTCTATCACAAGTGAGAAGTATGATTAAAGTGTTCATCAAGGTTGTTGATAAACACTAACAAACAAATAAACGCACCTCAACATACTTTAGAAAGGAAAGAGACAATAAATTCAGTCTGGGGTTCATGGAAATATACCACAGAAAAATATTAATAAAATATTCTGGCTTTATTCGAGCAGCCTGGCCCTGGGGCCTGGTGGCTAGAGGCGAAATGAGGGGTCCGGGTTCAATTCCCGGCAAGGGTAGAAACATTGGGCGTGTTTCTTTACACCGGTTGTCTATGTTCACCCATCAGTAAAATGGGTACCTGGGTGCTAGTCGACAGGTGTGGGTTGCATCCTGGGACAAAACTGACCTTAATTATGCTCTGCATAACAAGTGGCTTTCTATATAGTAGTATGTCATTGATGTCAGATAGGCCTGTATACCTTGTGCATGTACTTCTTGAAATAAAGATATTATTATTATTATTATTATTATTATTATTATTATTATTATTATTATTATTATTATTATTATTATTATTGTTATTATTATTATATAATTCAAGGAGCAGATTCGGAATAAGCGGTATATCTCGAACGGTCTTCAAATATACTCCTCTTGTCCTCCTGATATGCGCATGTATATATATATATACATTATATATACATGCTATGTATATACAGTGTATATATACATGGGATGTTTTCCACTTGGTTTTTAAATTTGCTGAGTCTTCAGTTGGAAACGAAAAGACTGTCAGTCTGCAGTAATGCGCCATAAAGACTATCAGTCTGCAGTAATGCGCCATAAAGACTATCAGTCTGCAGTAATGTACCATAAAGACTATCAGTCTGCAGTAATGCACCATAAAGACTATCAGTCTGCAGTAATGCACCATAAAGACTATCAGTCTGCAGTAATGCACCATAAAGACTATCAGTCTGCAGTAATGCGCCATAAAGACTATCAGTCTGCAGTAATGCGCCATAAAGACTATCAGTCTGCAGTAATGTACCATAAAGACTATCAGTCTGCAGTAATGCACCATAAAGACTATCAGTCTGCAGTAATGCACCATAAAGACTATCAGTCTGCAGTAATGCACCATAAAGACTATCAGTCTGCAGTAATGCACCATAAAGACTATCAGTCTGCAGTAATGTACCATAAAGACTATCAGTCTGCAGTAATGCACCATAAAGACTATCAGTCTGCAGTAATGTACCATAAAGACTATCAGTCTGCAGTAATGTACCATAAAGACTATCAGTCTGCAGTAATGCACCATAAAGACTAT
This sequence comes from Cherax quadricarinatus, assembly GCF_038502225.1. Taxonomy (NCBI): domain Eukaryota; kingdom Metazoa; phylum Arthropoda; class Malacostraca; order Decapoda; family Parastacidae; genus Cherax; species Cherax quadricarinatus. The sequence continues at coordinate 38,976 of NW_027198742.1, forward strand.
CAGTCTGCAGTAATGTACCATAAAGACTATCAGTCTGCAGTAATGCACCATAAAGACTATCAGTCTGCAGTAATGTACCATAAAGACTATCAGTCTGCAGTAATGCACCATAAAGACTATCAGTCTGCAGTAATGCGCCATAAAGACTATCAGTCTGCAGTAATGCACCATAAAGACTATCAGTCTGCAGTAATGAACCATAAAGACTATCAGTCTGCAGTAATGTACCATAAAGACTATCAGTCTGCAGTAATGTACCATAAAGACTATCAGTCTGCAGTAATGCACCATAAAGACTATCAGTCTGCAGTAATGCACCATAAAGACTATCAGTCTGCAGTAGTGTACCATAAAGACTATCAGTCTGCAGTAATGTACCATAAAGACTATCAGTCTGCAGTAATGCGCCATAAAGACTATCAGTCTGCAGTAATGCGCCATAAAGACTATCAGTCTGCAGTAATGCACCATAAAGACTATCAGTCTGCAGTAATGCGCCATAAAGACTATCAGTCTGCAGTAATGTACCATAAAGACTATCAGTCTGCAGTAATGCGCCATAAAGACTATCAGTCTGCAGTAATGCGCCATAAAGACTATCAGTCTGCAGTAATGCGCCATAAAGACTATCAGTCTGCAGTAATGTACCATAAAGACTATCAGTCTGCAGTAATGCGCCATAAAGACTATCAGTCTGCAGTAATGTACAATAAAGACTATCAGTCTGCAGTAATGCACCATAAAGACTATCAGTCTGCAGTAATGTACCATAAAGACTATCAGTCTGCAGTAATGCACCATAAAGACTATCAGTCTGCAGTAATGTACCATAAAGACTATCAGTCTGCAGTAATGTACCATAAAGACTATCAGTCTGCAGTAATGCACCATAAAGACTATCAGTCTGCAGTAATGTACCATAAAGACTATAAGTCTGCAGTAATGCGCCATAAAGACTATCAGTCTGCAGTAATGCGCCATAAAGACTATCAGTCTGCAGTAATGCGACATAAAGACTATCAGTCTGCAGTAATGTACCATAAAGACTATCAGTCTGCAGTAATGTACCATAAAGACTATCAGTCTGCAGTAATGCACCATAAAGACTATCAGTCTGCAGTAATGTACCATAAAGACTATAAGTCTGCAGTAATGCGCCATAAAGACTATCAGTCTGCAGTAATGCGCCATAAAGACTATCAGTCTGCAGTAATGCGACATA
>NW_027198743.1:0-40143 GCF_038502225.1 Cherax quadricarinatus
TTCATTCTCATATATTAATTTATATAATCAAAACAATCATATTCGACAGGTAAAAATACATTAATTAAACATATCTTTTCTCATAACAACGTAATAACTATAGTTAACCAGAAATCCATAATTCATATCCAGGATTGTAAATTAACGTTATAGAAAAAAAAAATAGTACATAGAGGTAGGTTGACCTCAGGATTTTTGTCAATGTTCAGCTGTGTATTAAGAAATCTGAATAAGAACTCAGGTAATATATAGTTTGAAGTGCTGTTCAGATTTTTTGGTCTTTCTCAGACCAATAAACAACGTTGATCTACAGCCAGAGTTGTCAGGACGGACTTGGAATATACCATTTGGTCCAGTTGGTTACTGCTGCCACCATGGTCCAGTTGACCACTGCTACCACCATGGTCCAGTTGGCCACTGCTGCCACCATGGTCCAGTTGGTCACTGCTGCCACCATGGTCCAGTTGGTCACTGCTGCCACCATGGTCCAGTTGGTCACTGCTGCCACCATGGTCCAGTTGGCCACTGCTGCCACCATGGTCCAGTTGGGCACTGCTGCCACCATGGTCCAGTTGACCACTGCTGCCACCATGGTCCAGTTGGCCACTGCTGCCACCATGGTCCAGTTGGTCACTGCTGCCACCATGGTCCAGTTGGTCACTGCTGCCACCATGGTCCAGTTGACCACTGCTGCCACCATGGTCCAACAGCTACACATTAACTATGGCCCAGAGAGAGACCAACAATCAATGGGCTGAAAAATAAAGTATAATTAAAACAGAGTCAGTGTATAAATATTAAAGTTAAGCAACAACGACGACTGATGTTGTCGTTCTTCTGTGCTCTTCTTCCTTAATTATAATTATTTTTTTTACATTTTTGTCTCTAGTCAGTCATCTAATTTCATATACTAAAATAACTGGTAAGCATATTCAAGGTGGAGACTCGCAAGAGCATTGTGCAGATCAGCCGGGCTGTGGTTCCTACGTTGGACTACGTGCTGCCAGCAGTAACAGCCTCGTTGATCAGGCCCTGATCCACCAAGCTGCGGGGGCGTTGATCCCCAGAATGCCCTCCAGGTAATGTAACTGGCAAACAATAAAGATAAGTTGAGGAGCAACACACAATGAAACACTAGATATATTTATTTTCAGTATTATTCTTGTGTGCGCTATTAATTAATATTTTTCTGTTGTTTAATGGTGGAAACTAGACGGTAGGAAGTGAGCTTCCTGTTGATGACTCAGACACTTGTGTAAAGTGTGAGTGTGTTGTAGACTGGAGGGACTCACCTACCAAGATTGAGACAATCATCATCTCATAACTGCTTCTTCCGTCTTCAGTGTTATATTTGACTGTATTCTGCCGAAGAAGCCTGCCGTGCAGGTGATACCTTTCGCCAAATAAGATAACCAAGTGCTTCAGATGAGGAGTCTTATTCATCAATTTGTTGATAATGGATACCATAAATTACATGATAATGCATCTTGTTAGTTGCTGCTCGTAGCAAGTATGCTTAGTATACTTTAGGTATTTTGATAAGTATATTACAGCTACTTTCCAGACCTAGTTTAAGGTATTTCCGTTCAATTATAACTGTACGTGCGTTTACATATAACTTATAATCATAATTTTTGTACGTGAATGGTACACAACACCGACAAGATGAAAATTATACACACACATGTAACATCTGGGTATCTTTAATGTAGATGTTTCGCCATCCAGTGGCTTTATCAATACAAATTCTAGGACATAATTTGAAGACAGTAGAACTATACAAAAGATGAGGTAATCAGTCCCTCATGGTTGGAGTTGGTGTGAAGAGCACCGTAGTTGTGAAGACTCTGGAACACAGGCAAGAAGGCTGGCGCGTATTTACTAGAGTCAAGTGAAAAGGGGACGGGTAGCAGACTTGTCAGACACTGCAACATTATCGAATCTTCGTTCAGAGGGCTTCTTCGCAACCCTCTTCACTTCTACTAACCCGTCCCTTGGGTACGACCGACTTCCACTGGAGAATCCCGCCTATCAGTGACAATGCCTTCGTCTGCTACCCGTCCTCTTTTCACCCCAGGTAGATCTGTTTGTGACTTGAAAAAGCCCACTGTGTGCGCGAAACGTTTTCAATAAAGGATAACATTATACTACATATGTGTTTATATTTCCATCCGTCCTCTTTTGTACCTGACGCCATTATATAAGCGCCAGCCTTCTTGCCTGTGCTCCAGATTTTTCACGACTACGGTGCTCCTTACACCAACTTCAAGGATGAGGGACTGATTACCTCATCTTTCGCATATAATTTTACTGTCTTCAAATTATGTCCTAGAATTTGCATTGATAAAGCCACTGGATGACGAAACGTCTACATTAAAGATACCCAGATGTTGCATATGTGTCTAATTTTCATAATGTCTGAGTCCAGAATGAATTAACTCACCCACATCGTTCTTAAGCTCTTAATTTTGTGACTGCTGCGACTACCTGACGAAGCCTTTCCGATTTTTGTGTCATCTGTAATCTATGAATTTGTTTTCATATGAGCCCCATTTCAATATTATAAATGTATATTATGATATAAATGGATAAATGACAAATTCCGAGGAATCCACTCGTCATGTTTCACATTAATATTCGATATTACTCACTTCATAGTGTCAGTGAACCTGTCAATGTTTTAGGCTTAAAGAGCATTACTTACATCATAAGATTTAGGCGTATCTCAAAATTTAATATATTACCAGCACAGGTACTGTTTAACAGGCCTATTGTACCTAACAGTTTAAGATACCAGCTTGAACGCAGTTAATAGTGTAATTAAAGGATTCAGGAAAAAGGTATACACCAATTGTTAGCTTTTGAACTTTTTTTTACAATCATGTGCAATTTGTACACTTTATACATTGTGTATGCTATACAGTGTACACACTATACAGTGTACACTTGATACAGTGTACACTCTATACAGTGTACACTCTATACAGTGTACACTCTATACAGAAGATATAACAAATACCAAAATACCTGTGAGTTGTGGTAAAGACAGATCGTAAGTATATAATCCCTCACAAGCTACAGCTTTCAGATATCTATACAGAGGACAGCCTGAGGCTTGAACTGTAGGTTCCGAACTGTCCCTTGATACAAAGTAGCCTACCCTGGTGCATCCCTCCTCACCCTGACCAGCTGGCCTACAGTAGAGCTGGCAGTTACTCCACAGATGAATGGTGCTCTCACCCACACATTCCATAAACTACCAAATTTAACCTGTTTTTTAACGGTCTGATGGATTATGGATACATGTGATGCACATGAAATATAATAACGTCCGCTGCATATGCTACAGTTAAGTAGTCACTGATATACACACTACCATTATTACATATACTGTGAGATTTATGATTTGTCTCTCTGATGCATGAGTTGAATATTATGTGCACCAGATGACCAATTTGGTATCCAGAAATATGAAAAAATAATTTATGGCAATGCTGGAGAAAACGATATAAAGAAGCTAGAACTGAGAAGATAATAAATAAATTTAAACAACCTATTGCAATAACTCAAACAGAAACGAAAAACTTTTCATCAGTGATTCTGGCGAGGATGAGAGTGAGGCAGGACGAGAGTGAGGCAGGATGAGAGTGAGGCAGGATGAGAGTGAGGCAGGATGAGAGTGAGGCAGGATGAGAGTGAGGCAGGATGAGAGTGAGGCAGAATGAGAGTGAGGCAGGATGAGAGTGAGGCAGGATGAGAGTGAGGCAGGATGAGAGTGAGGCAGGATGAGAGTGAGGCAGAATGAGAGTGAGGCAGGATGAGAGTGAGGCAGGATGAGGGTGAGGCAGGATGATAGTGTGGAAGGATGATAGTGAGGCACTAACACTTCCTTAAAGCAACAGCTGCTTTGATATCAAGTACTCTTGATCTGAGGAACTTGAACTACCCTCTCCATTTTCGGATTAAATGTAATAGCCTCCCATTCCTCTCGAACTAAGTGACTCTTACAATTTCGGCCTGAATAAATGTTATTACAGATGACTAATATTTAGATGATATGAAGAACTGGTCTTGTGTGTTATTGTACTGTACTGGTCTTGTGTGTTATTGTACTGTACTGGTCTTCTGTGTTACTGTACTGTATTGCTCTTTTGTGCTATTGACTGTACAGGTCTTCTGTGTTATTCTACTGTATTGGCATTCTGTGTTATTGTGGTCTACTGGTCTTCTGAATTATTGTGCTGTACTGGTCCTCAATGTTAATGTACTGTAATGTACTGTCTTCTGTGTATTGTTCTGTACTGGTCTTCTGTGTTGTTGTTCAGTATGGTTTTCTGTTTCACTGTACTGTACTGGTCGTCGGTGTTATTGTAATGTACTGGTCTTCCGTGTTATTGTAATGTACTGGTCTTCCGTGTTATTGTAATGTACTGGTCTTTAGTGTTATTGTACTCAACTGTTCTTCTGTGCTAATGAACTACATTGCTAGCCTGTATTATTGTAATGTACTGGTCTTGTGAGTTATTGTACTGTACTGGTATTTTGTGTTATTGTACTGTACTGGTCTTCTGTGTTATTGTACTGTACTGGTATTCTGTGTTATTGTACTGTACTGATCTTCTGTGTTATTGTACTGTACTGGTCTTCTGTGTCATTGTACTGTACTGGTCTTCGGTGTTACTGTAATGTACTGATCTGTGTTATTGAACAGAGAAACATAGGGTCACAATTTGAAGTTGAAGACTCAGACGAGTCACAGGAATATTAGGAAGTACTTCTTCAGTCACAGAGTCGTCAGGAAGTGATATAGCCTAGCAAGTGATGTAATGGAGGCAGGAACCATACATAGCATTAAGACGAGGCATGACAATGCTCAGGAAGCAGAGAGAGGACCTAGTAGCGATCAGTGAAGAGGCGGGGCCAGGAGCTGAGTCTCGACCCCTGCAACTACAGTTAGGTGAGTACAGTTAGGTGAGAATTGTACTGGTCTTCTGTGTTATTGTACTGTATTGGCCTATGTTATTGTACTGTACAGGTTTTCTGTGTTACTGTGCAGTACTTGTCTACTGTGTTATTGCATTGTACTGGTTATTTGTGTTATTGTAATGTACAGGTCTTCTGTGTTATTGTACTGTGCTAGCATTCTATGTTATTGTATTCTACTGGTCTTCTGCGTTGTGGTGCTGTACTGGTCCTCTGTGTTAATTTACTGTACCAGTTTCTGTGTATTGTTCTGTATTGGTCTTCTGTGGTGTTGTTCTGTACTGGTCTTCTGTATTACTGTACTGTACTAGTCTTCTGTCTTATCGTAATGTACTGGTCTTCTGAGTATTGTATTCTACTGGTTTTCTGAGTTTTTGTGTTGTACTGGTCCTCTGTGTTAATGTACTGTACTGGTCTTCTGCGTTGTTGCTGTGTACTGGTCTTCTGTGTTACAGTACTGTACTGGTCTTCTGTGCTATTGTTCTGTACTGGTCGTCTGTGTTATTGTACTATACTGGTCGTCTGTGTTATTGTACTGTACTGGTCGTCTGTGTTATTGTACTGTACTGGTCTTCTGTGCTGTTGTTCTGTACTGGTCGTCTGTGTTATTGGACTATACTGGTCGTCTGTGTTATTGTACTATACTGGTCGTCTGTGTTATTGTACTGTACTGGTTATTGCGACCCCTGAATGGGTCACAATGTATATAATGTATATTACGTGTTCATATAATTTTATATTGCTTATATTTGCAATATTAGGTAAATCGTAAATATATTGCTTTATTTTATTATTTGACTTAGTTATTTTATTAGGTAGGATGTAACATTTATATATTATTCAGTGCTCATAATTCGAGTGTTAAGTAGCTGACAGCATTGTATAACTACTGTAGTTCTCACTTCGCTTGTTTCACTGCCGGCTTCTGAGTTGCTGGGCAGCAGCAGTTCACGGAGAGTCACGTGATCAGGGGGGAATGATCACACCTCACCAGGAGTGAGAGTCTGCCTGGCCTCAGCTAAGGATTGTCTGTTTGACACTGCTTCTAACAAGAGGTCCCTCTACTGCTCTCCTTTGTGGGCCCTTGTTGGAAGATTGTCTCTGTCGCTTTCTTGTTGTTGGTTCTGTGTAACACTGTTCAGAGAACATAGCCTAGACTTAGTGATTTTAGACGTTGTACTGAGGTTGTGTGTCGCATAGACACTCTGAGAAACTCAGGTCCTGAGCTGTAGATTCTGACCTAATTTGTACTGGTGTCTGTGTACTGTCACAGTCGGGGATTTTCTAATGCTGAACTTAGATTCAGTAGTATGGGAGTTTTGTGACTCTTTTTGGAGGATCTGCAGATGGTCCCTACTTAGTGTCATTATATTATCTCCTTGTTCCTGATTCTGTGTCGCTGCTGCTTGTTATATTGTTGTTCGGCTTATCAGTCGTTTTATTGTTCAAGCAAGCTGTTCTGATTGCCAGGTTGGTCAAGAAGTTAGTTTATGTGAGGACTTTTAGTCAGTCACTGGTTAAGTCTAGTCGAGTCTAGAGACATAGCGAACTACATAGAGCACTTACACACACACACACAAACTTGTATATATTTGTATTATGTTATTATTACAACCCAGGAGTCCAAATGGCCTGTTATCCTGGGTGTAAAGGGAGCAAAATAAACAGAGCAGAAAAACTTTTGACTTGTATTATCCTTCACCAATTTAGAACAGAAGTATGTACACTAGATATTAGTGTACTCCACGGTAACCAAGGCATAATAGAAGCCACTAGAGAGCAGATCGTGCTTCAACCAGCTCTAGAATGGGAATGACAAGGGCAGACAGGAGAGTGGTACCCACATAACCTCTGCGATTGCCAAAACCATCTTCTAATTGGCTGGAACCTGGGTACTGATTGAACGACTGGGCCCCATCGCCAACCCTTGGTTCCCTGGTTCGCTGGTTGGGGGAGATAGCCTGTAAATTTTTTTTTTTTTTTTATATTTTATTTAAAACATTACAATACAAGGTGGAAATTATATTAAAAGTTACACAAAATGAGTTAAATAACAAATTCCCAATTCACCCTTACAAAAATGATTACAACAGACGAAAGTGTTCTGACGCCCTAATACCACACACCATATACACCCAGTTATACCAGAGTTATATACCTGTGAAGGCTGAAACTTTTGACACAGTTTCACCCCCCCCTCCCGCAAAATATAACCATCACCAACCTGACTGCATCTTAACTTAACATTAAAGGATACATAGGAATTACACTATCATGAGTGATACAGTAACATCTTAGACACAAAATATTAATAACAAAGAAATGGGATACATGTCATTACTTAACACAATGACACCTCAACCTGGTGAAAGAAAACCCCAAAAGCTTAATTTTCTAAGAAGGTTGCAATATTGAATGTCAACTCTCAAAGGCAACTTATGTGCAATTATCTTAGCATGTAAACCCTATTCATACAACATAGTATATAAATAAGACTGTATATTATGAACAACATCACAGAATACAAAGGTATAAAGTATAAACCCCAGCCATGTAGCGGCTACAAGCAAAAAATTCCACATACTTCCCTAACACAGACAAAACAAAACAAAATTTTTGTGACAACTGCACCTAAACACAACTCACATCATATGACTTAAGACTGCTATGTACATAGATAACAACATAATAATATGACTTAAGACTGCTATGTACATAGATAACAACATAATAATATGACTTAAGACTGCTATGTACATAGATAACATAATAATATGACTTAAGACTGCTATGTACTTAGATAACAACATAATAATATGACTTAAGACTGCTATGTACATAGATAACAACATAATAATATGACTTAAGACTGCTATGTACATAGATAACATAATAATATGACTTAAGACTGCTATGTACTTAGATAACAACATAATAATATGACTTAAGACTGCTATGTACATAGATAACAACATAATAATATGACTTAAGACTGCTATGTACATAGATAACATAATAATATGACTTAAGACTGTTATGTACATAGATAACATAATAATAAATCTAATTTGAATGGATCACAGTTGATCAATCAGCCTTCACATATCAGGCGTTAGAGAATAATTCTCATAGTACAAGTCCAACTTGCATGTAGTCCCATCTCGCTACATACAATAATATGCGTATTATCTACACATAATACTAACACACTGGACAAGCAACTGTCCATCACTTCCAATCAATATGCTGCCCTACCCTCGCTCTGCACAGTGATGTAGGCAACCCCCCCCCCTTGAATACCTTATCCATCATCACTACTACCTTGAAGGAACAGGAGTACTATATGAATAGTGAATAGTGTATAGTCCATGCCACAAAAAAACTGGCCAGCACCCGTGGTTCACATATTCACTCACGCATCATTCATCCAACACTCACGCAAACATTTGTTGTCATCCATTACCAGGGAGGCGACCCTGTTTTCACCCATGACTTCCCTACCCCAGCAACACTTTCCAATCATACCCTCCCCTCCCTCGTATATTACAAGTCTAATAAAACCTGTAACGTAAGTTGCCTATATCCCTCTGAAAAATCCTTCACCCACCTCCTCCCATAAATTTCCTTATTTCTGCATACCGTTTTATAGAACGTTACCGCTAACACCCTCCTCTTCACCTCAGTAACCTGTTTCCCCCGCAATCCCCACACTATATAGATATAATCTGACATAATGTATCCCACAGCTCTGATTACACTTTCCTCCCAACCCCCCACGTCGAGACTTAATGCTCTCAATACAGAAATTCCTTTACCTCCTATCCTATTTATCACCCTACTTAACCACCCCTTGACACTCCTCATTCCATCACAAAAATATACTACATGAAAAGCCGACTCCTCCCCACCACATATCCCACACTCCCCCCCGTCAACGACGCGTCTATCCCGTAGAACCACACCTGACGGTAAAATGCCGTGCAGAAAACGATACATGACATCCCGAACACGAGGTTGCAACCTCATCCTACTCAACCTATTCCATATACTTCCCCATGCATACATGGGGAAAATTCCCTCTACAGGCGCTACAACCCTCCCGGCTAACAATCTACACAACCTACCTATTTTAACCTTTGCTGGCTCTCGATCCCACGCCAGAGCCCTCAACACAGTTTCACGCTCATGCAACTCAGCTCCTGTATACATCCGTTGCAATCTGTTATGGATCCTGGCCACCCCCCCCCCCCACCCACCCACACTTTCCCTCATCACCTCCCTTTTAATGAAGACACATTTGACCCTCCGCTTTAAGTCCAGCAATCCCAGCCCCCCCTTACTTACAGGTAACATTACCACGTCCCTTTTAATCCAATCACAGCTCGAACCCCACAAGAATTTAAAAACCTTCCTAAGTATGTTGGTTATTGCTGGCCCAGTTAATGGGAACATGGCTGCCACGTGCCATACTTTGCTATACAGTAAGATATTAATAACAATGGCACGCTGCACAAGGGTCAAATGATAAGGTCGCAATGCACCCAAGCGTCCCTGAATCCTTTCTACCATCCTACTTGAGTTTTCCATGCGTGCCACAGTTAGATCGTCTGCATAAATAAGACCGCAAATTTTTAACGAATTCGCCTGCTTCCTCACAACTGCACTACCCCAATCAACCCTTCCTGCCCAAGCTCCTAACCCCATAACCATGGATTTATCTGAATTTACCCTCATACCAGTTGCCCCTGCGAACATTCGTACTACCCCATCTAATGTGTCCATTGACATCCCCTCCCTGATCAGAACAGTTGTATCATCAACATACCCAATTAAAACTGGCCAAACCCTCGCAACCTCACACCCTGGTCCCACTACGTGACACATACGCTGCTCCACCAATCTATAAAAGGGGTCCTGTACGCACGCAAACAATAATTGTGACATAGGACACCCCTGCCTAAGTCCCCTACCCATTACAATCTTCCCACCCAATCGACCATTAATCTGTACCCTCGCCATTGCACCTCCATACAACGCCTCAACCCAACCCACTATTTCTTCCCCAAACCCCTGACCCCTGAGGATGGCTTTCAATGCTTTCCGATCCACTCTATCGTATGCCCCTTGCCAATCGAGCGCCACCAAACCTCCCTCCCTCCCCCCCCTTTTGCCTCCACGAAATCCCTAAGTAACCCATGCCCCTCCACCATAGACCTCCCTGGCAAACCAAACTGAGTTTTTGATACTACCCGCCCCACCACACACTTGACCCGATTTCACAAAATCTTCGCAAACAATTTATAATCTGCACATAACAACGAGATCGCCCGGTAATCCCGAAGCGTATGCTGCCCCTTACCCTTCGGTACCAATACAACGACAGCCGTTGCCTGCTTCTCACCCAGCTCACCTCTCTCCTTCATGCAATTTAATAACCTAACCAGAAAATGCCTCAATAATTCCCAATGCTGCTGATAAAACTCTGCCGGGAGTCCATCAATTCCCGGTGCTTTGCCCTTTCGCATTCCACTTAAAGCCCTCCATATTTCCCCCTCAGTTATTTCCCCACCCAGTGCTTCCCTATCACTGTTACGCAACTGACATACCACACTCCCACACACCTGTTCTAATACCCCATCCTCTACCCCTTCTCGTTGCCAGTACTTCTCATACCACTTGTCAGCAAACGCCCCCATTCCTTCCGTAGCTTGCATGACCTGCCCCTCCCTGTACCCTCCTATCGACTCATGAACCTCCAACCATGGAATAGTCATTGCCTGCTGTCTTTGTTTCTGCCTACGCAATACGCACGATGAAGGTCTATCGCCCCATAACACCTCTTCCACCCCCGCCTGTACCCGCACCGCTTGGAACCTCTCATCCTGTACCTCACGCAGCCTCCCTTTAATTGCCATAATTTCATCCATTGGATAAGTGCCCGCCACCGCCCCCCTCGCATAACAACCCCGTAATCTATCCTCCAAATAGTTAGCAAGCCCATATTTTAAAGAATTGATACATTTCCCTTCCTTTGCGTAATATTGCTTAATCCGTTCTTTAGCCACACCATCCCACCACATCACCACATCCTCTACCCCATTTATCTCTGCACGTAACCCCTCCCACAGCTTTGCAAATCCCTCTATCCCCTCCTCATCACCTAACACACTTGTATTTAATTTCCAATATCCCCTAGATATACCTGCTAGTGACTCCCACGCCACCTCTGCTACTACCGCCCGATGATCCGAATAAGCTACTTCTATTGTACGGAAAAATGTCAACCCAACCCCTTGAGATATATACAGCCTATCCAACCTAGCAGCGTAACCCCGTCTTACAAAAGTGTGTTCTATCTCCCACGCCCCTCCTCCAACCGCATCCCGCAACTGAATATCTCTCAAAAGATCTCGCAAGGCCGCCGACACGTGCCCCGCCCCTTTTGGTTCCACGTCAGCCCTCCTAATAACGCAGTTCCAGTCCCCACCAACGACGGCCACTGTAGGTAACCCACGTAAGAAGAAAACTAGTTCTTCACATACAAAATCCCTTTTTACCCTCACATCATTTTCTGCTGGTGCATACACACTTACAAAAGATACCCTTTGCCCCATCCACCACCCATCCACGCGCAATATTCTTCCCCCCCCTCCCCCCTCACTTCTTAGCAACACAAACGGGCTCGCCTCCCTGATCAATATCCCCACACCACCTTTCAGACGTACAGATGGCAGAGTCATAACCTGAAACCCCTCCACCTCGAGCACTCTTCCCTCCTTGAAATTGTGTTCTTGCAGGAACACTACATCCACCCTATATTTATACAGAAACATTCGAAACCATTCCTTCTTCACACTATTACACAATCCATTGACGTTCACAGTCATACACCTAAGGCCTCTTTATAGTTTCCAACCCTTCCTCCTCTCTTCATTCATCCCAGGGCCTCCTGCCCCAGAGCCAGCACAAGGCTTCACACCATCAACCCCCCCCCTTTTTTGCGATGCCTCTTATCATGACTACTTCGACAGTGCTCTTCCTTCCTCCCAGACCTCTGCGCCGGCGTCAGGACATCATCTGAGTCTGACGCCGCCGCTCTCTTCCTCGTGATGCCCTCTACATCCATGTTATCTTCTGAGGTTCCCTCACGATGAACCTCAACCTCCACCACGCCCCGTTCCACAGCACACGGCGACAACTCTCTCTTACTAGTTGGCCCGTCAACCCTGCTATGTTTTTTATCCTTACATTCCTCTACAGGCAACACCGTGCCTCTCACCAGCTCAGGAACAACATCCTCTGCAGGCGGTGTCAATGTCCTTAACACTTCCTGAAGCTCTTCCTCTAGAGCCTGCACCTCCTCCTGCACTTGCACTTCTGTACTTTTCCTTTGTGTAGTAACAGATCCTTTTACATCACAGCTTACCTCACACATGCCATTCTCCTCTTTGGAATCCTCCACCTCTTCACTCCACAAGCGCCCAGGCCCTTGCTTTCGCACTGGGCTCTCAACAGCTATCACGCTGGTAACTGGTGCTTCAGCAGTTTGCGCTGGCGCCCTCCTCAGCTTCACGCACTCTGCCGCCATATGGTCGTACGCCCCACATATTCTGCATGTACGTCTCTGTCCGGCATACGATACCATAACTTGCGTCCTGAAGTCCTCCAACACGACGTAAGACGGTATGGGATGTCTCAGAGTCATCTTCAGGGAAAAGGTACCCTCCGGACGTCCCATGTAAGCACCTGCCGTCCACTTGCCCTTTTGTGCCAGATGTACGGTCCCATATGTCTCAAAAACACTCCTTATGTCAGCCTCATCTGCCTCAAATGGGACATTACGTATCTTAACCCACGTAAAGTGGCGAGATACGTCGATCAAACGCACCTTCACAGCTGGAGTAGCGTCAAGACTCACGTCTTGGAATCTCGTCACCAAAGACTCATACACGGACGTGGAATTCAATTTGACGAAGATTCTGTAAGCCCCATTCAGGGCTACACCATACACCTCATCGTCCTGGATTCCATAGGTCTCCCTAATGATTGTTGGGAGTAAGACTTGCACTGAAGAGGGTGAAATCGCCCCACGAAGCAGCTCAATACCAATGGTATTTACGCGCCTCCTCACACTCAGCGCCATGTTGATACAAGGTAGCTCGCCTGAAACAGCAGAGGGGTGCAGCGCACAACCTCACTCGACCGTGGTCAGGCAGCGAATGACTATAGCCTGTAAATGAGGGTGTGTACATGCGCCGAATAAAGGTTACGTACTCTTTGCATGCCACAGTTATTAAATGCTAACAATGTAACAGACGGTACTTAAAAGCAATAAAGATGTGATATGTGCCTTCAGCACAATACTACTGTACACGAGAGAAGTGTAGGAACTTGTATCCTAAATTATATTAAATTGATTAATATACTTTGATAATATACGCCAAGACAACTTTGCTGTTATTAATAAACTTATTAAATTTTAATTTCTTTAGTCAGTAGCCTACCAGTTGTAATCCTGAAGCACTATTGAATCTTACTAAATTCTAATGGATAAGTGGACCAAGATACTGACTACTTGCTACAAAAACCCAGTAACAGGCTGAATGCTAGAAAGGCAGTCCTTTCTAGTATTCACTGGAGGTCTCTATGCTTATTAGATATCGCGTTTTTTGTAGCACTGGTCTTCTGTGTTATTGTAATGTACTGGTCTTCTGTGTTATTGTACTGTACTGGACTTCTGTGTTATTGTACTGTACTGGTCTTCTGTGTTATTGTACTGTACTGGTCTTCTGTGTTATTGTAATACGCTGGTCTTCTGTGTTATTGTAATATGCTGGTCTTCTGTGTTATTGTAATATGCTGGTCTTCTGTGTTATTGTAATATGCTGGTCTTCTGTGTTATTGTAATGTGCTGGTCTTCTGTCTTACTGTGCTGTACTGGCCATCTGTGCTATTGCACTGTACAGGTCTTTTGTGTTCTTGTACTGTACTGGCATTCTATGTGATTGTACTCTACTGGTTTTCTGTGTTATGGTGCTGTACTGGTCTTCTGTGTTAATGTACTGTACCCGTTTTCTATGCATTATTCTGTAATGGTCTCCCGTGTTATTGTTCTGTACTAGTCTTCTGTGTTATTGTAATGTTCTGGTCTCCTGTCTTATTCTACTCTACTGGTTTTCTGCGTATTCTTCTGAACTCGTCTTCTGTGTTATTCTTCTCTACTGGTCTTCTGTTTCACTGTACTGCACTGGTGTTCTGTGTTATTTCAATGTACTGGTCTTCCGTGTTAATGTACTCTACTGGTAGTCTGTGTTATTGTACCGTACTGGTCCTCGGTGTTATTGTACTGTACTGGTCTTCTGAAATTTGAACTGTACTGGCTGTGTTTTTGTACTGTGCTGGTCCTCTGTGTTACTGTACTGCAATGTACTGATATTGTGGGCACTGTACAGTAATGGTCTTCTGTGCTAGTGTACTGTGCTGGTCTTTATGTTACTATACCGAACTGGTCTTCTCTGTTAATGTACTGTACTTGTATTCTGTGTATTGTTCTTTACTGGTCTTCTGTGTTGTTCTGCACTGGTCTTCTGTGTTATTGTACTGTACTGGTATTGTGTGCATTGTACAGTATTGATCTTGCTTGTTATTGTACTGTACCGGTCTTCGGCGTTACCGTACTGTATGGTCTTCTGTATTATTGTACTGTACTTGTATTCTCTGTTATTGTACTGTACTGGTCTTTTGTATTATTGTATTTTACTGGTGTTCTGTGTCACTGTACAGTACTCCTCTTCCGTGTTACTGTACTGTAATGGTCTTGTGTGTTTCTGTACTGTACTGATCTGTGTTATTGTACTGAACTAATCTTCTTTGTTATAGTTCTGTACTGGTTTTCTGTGTTATTATACTGTACTTGTCTTCTGTGTTATTGTACTGTACAGGTCTTCTGTGTTAAGGTGCTGTACTGGTCCTCTGTATTATTTTACTGTACCTGTCTTCTGTGTATTGTTCTGTATTGGTCTTCTGTGTTGTTGTTATGTACTGGTCTTCTGAGTTTTTGTGCTGTACTGGTTTTCTGTGTCACTGTACTGCACTGGTCTTCTGTGTTATTATGTTCTGGTCTTCCGTGTTATTGTACTCTACTTGTCTTCTGCGTTATTGTACTGTACTGGTCTTCTGCATTATTGTACTGGTCTTCTGTGTTATTGTACGCTACTGGTCTTGTGTGTTGTTTTATACTGGTCTTTTGTGCAATTGCACTGTACTCTTTTTCAGTGATTTGAAATGTACTGGTCTTCTGTGTTATTGTACTGTACTGGTCTTCTATGTTATTGAACCGTAGTGGTCCTCTGTGTAACTGTACTGAACTGTTCCTGTGTGCTAGTGTACTGTACTGGTATTCTGTGTTATTGTACTGTACTGGTCTTCTGTGTTATTGTACTGTACTGGTCTTCTGTGTTATTGTAAAGTACTGTTCTTGTGTTATTCTTTGTGCTAGTCTACTGTGTTATTATACTGTACTGGTACTCTGTGTTATTGTACTATTCTGGTCTTCTGCGTTATTATTCTGTACTGGCATTCTGTGTTATAGTACTGTACTGGTCTTTTGTGTTATTGTTCTGTACTGGTCTTTTGTGTTATTGTGCTGCACTGATTTTCTGCGTTATTGCACTGTAATGATGTTCTGTGTTACTGTACTGTACTGGTCTTCTGTCTTATTGTATTCTACTGGTATTTTTTTATTGTACAGTACTGGTCTTACGTGTTACTGTACTGTACCTGTCTCCTTTGTTATTGTACTGTACTGATCTGTGTTATTGTGCTGTACTAGTCTTCTGTGTTATTGTTCTGTACTGGTCACCCGTGTTATTGTATTGTATTGGCCTCTATGTTATTGTACTCTACTGGTCTTCTGTGTTAATGAACTGTATTGCCCGTCTCTGTTATAGTACTTCTCTGGTCTTCCGTGTTACTGTACTGTACTGGTCTTTTTTGTTATTGTACTGTACTGGTCTTCTGTGTTATTGTACTGTACTGGTCTTCTGTGTTATTGTACTGTACTGGTCTTCTGTGTTATTGTACTGTACTGGTCTTCTGTGTTATTGTACTGTACTGGTCTTCTGTGTTATTGTACTGTACTGGTCTTCTGTGTTATTGTACTGTACTGGTCTTCTGTGTTATTGTACTGTACTGGTCTTCTGTGTTATTGTACTGTACTGGTCTTCTGTGTTATTGTACTACTGGTCTTCTGTGTTATTGTACTGTACTGGTCTTCTGTGTTATTGTACTGTACTGGTCTTCTGTGTTATTGTACTGTACTGGTCTTCTGTGTTATTGTAGCTGTACTGGTCTTCTGTGTTATTGTACTGTACTGGTGTGTTATTGTACTGTTATGGTATTCTGTGTATTGTACTGTACTGGTCTTCTGTGTTTTTGTACTGTACTGGTCTTCTGTGTTATTGTACTGTACTGGTCTTCTGTGTTATTTTACTGTACTGGTCTTCTGTGTTATTTTACTGTACTGGTCTTCTGTGTTATTTTACTGTACTGGTCTTCTGTGTTATTTTACTGTACTGGTCTTCTGTGGTTTGAGCTCTTTTGGTTTTCTGTGTTTTTGTACTGTACGGGTCTTCTGTGTTATTGTACTGTACTGCGCTGGTATTGTGTGCATTGTACTGTTATAGTCTTCTGTGTTATTGTACTGTGTTGGTGTACTGTGCTGGTCGGCTGTGTTACTGTACCGTACTAGTCCTCTGTGTTAATGTACTGCGCTGGTATTCTGTGTATTGTTCTGTACTTGTCTTATGTGTTAGTGAACTGTACTGGTCTTCTGTGTTATTGTACTATACTGGTCTTCTGTGTTATTGTACTGTACTGGTCTTCTGTGTTATTGTACTGTACTGGTCTTTTGTGGTATTGTACTGTACTGGTCTTTTGTGGTATTGTACTGTACTGGTCTTTTGTGGTATTGTACTGTACTGGTCTTCTGTGTTATTGTACTGTACTGGTCTTTTGTGGTATTGTACTGTACTGGTCTTTTGTGGTATTGTACTGTACTGGTCTTTTGTGGTATTGTACTGTACTGGTCTTTTGTGGTATTGTACTGTACTGGTCTTTTGTGGTATTGTACTGTACTGGTCCTCTGTCTTATTGTACTGTACCGGTCTTCTGTGTTATTGTTCTGCACTGGTCTTCTGTGATTTGTACTGTACTCGTTTTCTGTGTTTTTGTACTGTACTGGTTCTCTGTATTATTGTACTGTACTGGTCTTCTGTGTTAATGAATTGTATTGCTCGTCTGTGTTACAGTTCTGCACTGGTCTTCTGTGTTACTGTACTGTTCTAGTCTTTTTGTGTTATTGTACTGTACTGGTCTTCTGTGTAACTGTTCTGTATTCGTCTTCTGTGTTACTGTACTAGTCCACTGTCTTACTGTACAGTGCTAGTCCTCTGTTATTGTACTGTACCGGCGTTCTTTGTTACTGTACCGTACTGGTCCACTGTGTTACTGTACTGTACTCGTATTCTGTGTTATTGTACTCCTCTTCTGTGTTACTATACTGCACTGGTCTTCTGTGTTACTGTACTGTACTAGTCATCTGTGTTACTGCACTGTACTGGTCTTTTGTGTTACTGTACTGGTCTTGTTTGTTATTTTACTGTACTGGACTTCTGTGTTATGGTACTGTACTGGTCTTCTGTATTGCTGTGCTGGTCTTGTTTATTTTACTGTACTGGTCTTCTGTGTTATTTTACTGTACTGGTCTTCTGTGTTACTGCACTGTACTGGTCTTTTGTGTTACTGTACTGGTCTTGTTTGTTATTTTACTGTACTGGACTTCTGTGTTATGGTACTGTACTGGTCTTCTGTGTTTTTGCACTGTAATGGTCTTTTTTGTTATTGTACTGTTATTTTCTTCTGTTATTGTATTGTACTGGTCTTCTGTGTTACTGTATTGCACTGTTCTTCTGTGTTACTGTATTGTACTGGCTTTCTGTTCTTGTAATGTACTGGTATTCCGTGTTATTGTTCTGTACTGGTCTTTTGTGGTTTGGACTGTAATGGTTTTCTCTGTTTTTGTACTGTGCTGGTCTTCTGTGTTTCTGTACCGTACTGGTCCTCTTCGTTACTGTACTGTACTGCACTAGTAATGTGTGTATTATACTGTACTGGTCTTCTGTGTTATTGTACTTTACTGATCTTCTGTGTTAGTGTACTGTGCTGGTCTTCTGCGTACTGTACCGTACTGGTCGTATACTGTTCTGGTATTTTGTGTATTGTTTTGTACTGGTCTTGTGTGTTATTGTACTGAACTGGTCTTGTGTGTTATTGTACTGTACTGGTCTTCTGTGTTATTGTACTGTACTGGTCTTCTGTGTTATTGTACTGTACTGGTCTTGTGTGTTATTGTACTGTACTGGTCTTGTGTGTTATTGTACTGTACTGGTCTTCTGTGTTATTGTACTGTACTGGTCTTGTGTGTTATTGTACTGTACTGGTCTTCTGTGTTATTGTACTGTACTGGTCTTCTGTGTTATTGTACTGTACTGGTCTTCTGTGTTATTGTACTGTACTGGTCTTCTATGTTATTGAACCGTAGTGGTCATCTGTGTAACTGTACTGAACTGTTCCTGTGTGCTAGTGTACTGTACTGGTATTCTGTGTTATTGTACTGTACTGGTCTTCTGTGTTAGTGAACGGTATTGCTAGTCTACGTTATTGTAAAGTACTGTTCTTGTGTTATTCTTTGTGCTAGTCTACTGTGTTATTATACTGTACTGGTACTCTGTGTTATTGTACTATTCTGGTCTTCTGCGTTATTATTCTGTACTGGCATTCTGTTATAGTACTGTACTGGTCTTTTGTGTTATTGTTCTGTACTGGTCTTTTGTGTTATTGTGCTGCACTGATTTTCTGCGTTATTGCACTGTAATGATGTTCTGTGTTACTGTACTGTACTGGTCTTCTGTCTTATTGTATTCTACTGGTATTTTTTTATTGTACAGTACTGGTCTTACGTGTTACTGTACTGTACCTGTCTCCTTTGTTATTGTACTGTACTGATCTGTGTTATTGTGCTGTACTAGTCTTCTGTGTTATTGTTCTGCACTGGTCACCCGTGTTATTGTATTGTATTGGCCTCTATGTTATTGTACTCTACTGGTCTTCTGTGTTAATGAACTGTATTGCCCGTCTCTGTTATAGTACTTCTCTGGTCTTCCGTGTTACTGTACTGTACTGGTCTTTTTTGTTATTGTACTGTACTGGTCTTCTGTGTTATTGTACTGTACTGGTCTTCTGCGTTACTGTACTGGTCTTCTGTGTTATTTTACTGTACTGGCCTTCTGTGTTATTGTACTGTACTGGTCTTCTGTGTTACTGTACTGTACTGGTCTTCTGTGTTACTGTACTGTGTTTGTCTTCTGTGTTTCTGTACCGTACTGGTCCTCTGCGTTACTGTACTGTACTGGTCTTCTGGTATTGTACTGTGTATTGTACTGTACTGGTCTTCTGTGTTATTGTACTGTACTGGTCTTCTGTGTTATTGTACTGTGCTGGTCTGTGTATTGTATACTACTGTACTGGTATTCTGTGTATTGTACTGTACTGGTCTTCTGTGTGTACTGGTCTTTTGTGTTATTGTACTGTGGTCTTCTGTGTTATTGTCTTCTGTGTTATTGTACTGGTCTTCTGTGTTATTGTACTGTACTGGTCTTCTGTGTTATTGTACTGTACTGGTCTTCTGAGTTATTGTACTGTACTGGTCTTCTGTGTTATTTTACTGTACTGGTCTTCTGTGTTATTTTACTGTACTGGTCTTCTGTGGTTTGAGCTCTTTTGGTTTTCTGTGTTTTTGTACTGTACGGGTCTTCTGTGTTATTGTACTGTACTGCGCTGGTATTGTGTGCATTGTACTGTTATAGTCTTCTGTGTTATTGTACTGTGTTGGTGTACTGTGCTGGTCGGCTGTGTTACTGTACCGTACTAGTCCTCTGTGTTAATGTACTGCGCTGGTATTCTGTGTATTGTTCTGTACTTGTCTTATGTGTTAGTGAACTGTATTGGTCTTCTGTGTTATTGTACTATACTGGTCTTCTGTGTTATTGTACTGTACTGGTCTTCTGTGTTATTGTACTGTACTGGTCTTCTGTGTTATTGTACTGTACTGGTCTTCTGTGTTATTGTACTGTACTGGTCTTCTGTGTTATTGTACTGTGACTGCACTGGTCTTCTGTGTTGCTGGACTGCACTGGTCTTCTGTGTTGCTGGACTGCACTGGTCTTCTGTGTTATTGTACTGTACTCGTTTTCTGTGTTTTTGTACTGTACTGGTCTTCTGTGTTAATGAATTGTATTGCTCGTCTGTGTTACAGTTCTGCACTGGTCTTCTGTGTTATTGTACTGTACTGGTCTTCTGTGTAACTGTTCTGTATTCGTCTTCTGTGTAACTGTTCTGTATTCGTCTTCTGTGTTACTGTACTAGTCCACTGTCTTACTGTACAGTGCTAGTCCTCTGTTATTGTACTGTACCGGCGTTCTTTGTTACTGTACCGTACTGGTCCACTGTGTTACTGTACTGTACTCGTATTCTGTGTTATTGTACTCCTCTTCTGTGTTACTATACTGCACTGGTCTTCTGTGTTACTGTACTGTACTGGTCTTCTGTGTTACTGTACTGTACTGGTCTTCTGTGTTACTGTACTGCACTGGTCTTCAGTGTTACTGTACTGTACTGGTCTTCTGTTGTTATCTTACTGTACTGGTCTTTTGTGTTATGGTACTGTACTGGTCTTGTTTGTTATTTTACTGTACTGGACTTCTGTGTTATGGTACTGTACTGGACTTCTGTGTTATGGTACTGTACTGGTCTTCTGTGTTTTTGCACTGTAATGGTTTTTTTTGTTATTGTACTGTTATTTTCTTCTGTTATTGTATTGTACTGGTCTTCTGTGTTACTGTATTGTACTGTTCTTCTGTGTTACTGTATTGTACTGGCTTTCTGTTCTTGTAATGTACTGGTATTCCGTGTTATTGTTCTGTACTGGTCTTTTGTGGTTTGGACTGTACTGGTTTTCTCTGTTTTTGTACTGTGCTGGTCTTCTGTGTTTCTGTACCGTACTGGTCCTCTTCGTTACTGTACTGTACTGCACTAGTAATGTGTGTATTATACTGTACTGGTCTTCTGTGTTATTGTACTTTACTGATCTTCTGTGTTAGTGTACTGTGCTGGTCTTCTGCGTACTGTACCGTACTGGTCGTATACTGTTCTGGTATTTTGTGTATTGTTTTGTACTGGTCTTCTGTGTTATTGTACTGCACTGGTCTTGTGTGTTATTGTACTGTACTGGTCTTCTGTGTTATTGTACTGTACTGGTCTTCTGTGTTATTGTACTGTACTGGTCTTCTGTGTTATTGTACTGTACTGGTCTTCTGTGTTATTGTACTGTACTGGTCTTCTGTGTTATTGTACTGTACTGGTCTTGTGTGTTATTGTACTGTACTGGTCTTCTGTGTTATTGTACTGTGTTATTGTACTGTACTGGTCTTTGTGTTATTGTACTGTACTGGTCTTTGTGTTATTGTGTTACATTGTTCTTCTGTTATTGTACTGTACTGGTCTTCCAAGTTATTGTGTTGTACTGGTCTTCTGTGCTATTGTACTGTACTGGTCTTTTGTGTTATTGTGTTGTACTGGTCTTCTGTGTTATTGTACTGTACTGGTCTTCTGTGTTATTGTACTGTACTGGTCTTCTGTGTTATTGTACTGTACTGGTCTTCTGTGTTATTGTACTGTACTGGTCTTCTGTGTTATTGTACTGTACTGGTCTTCTGTGTTATTGTACTGTACTGGTCTTCTGTGTTATTGTACTGTACTGGTCTTCTGTGTTATTGTACTGTACTGGTCTTCTGTGTTATTGTACTGTACTGGTCTTCTGTGTTTTGTACTGTACTGGTCTTCTGTGTTATTGTACTGTTTTATATTACATATATTTTTGTGTGTAATTATGATGGTTTGTTTGTTATTAAGCTTTTTTGTGTGTTATTGTACTAATTTATTTGTCACTACACTGTTTTATGTCTCAGTTTACTTTTTTATGTGTTTATCTAATGATTTGTGTCACTATAATTTTTTATTGTTATGATACTTATGAGTTACTTTCATGTTTTGTGTGTTAATACACTGTTTTATATGTCACTGTAAAACCATCTGACTTGATTCATCTTAACGAATCCATACCACGGACGGGATTTGAGACTCTCTGACCGCGGGTTCAAATCCCGCCCGTGGTTCGGTTTGTTTGCAATCGTGCCATTACGATTTCGTGAGTCTCGTTTTATTCATCTTATACGTTACAAACGAATCGCTACCTAAAGTCTGTTACCAATAGAGTGTTGCCAAAACTATTTCCAACAGAAACCTACCGGAGGTCTTCTACTAAAAGTCTTCTGGTAACAGTCCTTCCAGTAGTAATCTCATAATAGCGTCCAGTCTTATAAACTTGATTCCTACCAACAGAATCCTAAGAAAAGAATCCTGTCAATAAGTTTTCTATCAGGTATTTACCAGACAGGTTACATAGAGTATTATTAACTCTGGTGTATCAGACAGACTTTATACACATCACAACACAACGATGGTGGTGAAAAAACACATAACAGCAGAGAGGAACTTTCACCTGTGAAACAAACTCCTTCATTCAATAGTTCCCTTCTACAGTTTTGTCTTTTTCATTACTTTCCAGCTATATGCCATATATCTCTGCAACATAGTGCACCACAACATTCAGTGTGTCATATATCTCTGCAACATAGTGCACCACAACATTCAGTGTGTAATATATGTTAACATTGATACATCACAGTTCATAACAACAGTCTGGGAGACATTAACACACAGTCGTACTGGCCAGGTTGTGGCAGCCACCACCAAAATTCTTATTATCAGTAGATCGAATCATCCAGGTTGATAGTTTTTATTTTCATCACCGAGTTTTTTTTTTTTTATCCATCTGTTGTGGTGAATGTTTCTTATGTCATTATTGAAGAGGTGAGAGAAGAGAGTATGAGAAAACTGAGAGAATTATTTAATAATTAATTCTAATTAAACTAAATGTTTATTAAGATAATTTATAAGAATATCTCTGTTTTAACTCCAAGTCTCTGAAGTTAATCACTTCTTCACATATTTATATCCTTTTCCAAAATATTTCATCAAAATATTGTAACCCTCATTCCAGTTTCTTAAGAAAATTTAAATAACATGATCAAGAATTTTCTTAATTTTCTTACACTATTCATATAGAACTCATTAATTTAAACAGTGGCGTGAGAGAGTGTGATATGCTTATGAACGTGTATGTATGTAGAATGTGTACGTAGTAGTGTGTTTGTAGTGATGTGTATGTGTACACATGTATATATATGTGTACGTAGTAGTGTGTTTGTAGTGATGTGTATGTGTAGATGAAAGTGAAAAGTAAACATCAGAAGAAAACTTATATGAACTACATAATAATTCACAATAAAGAAGAGCACAGTTCTGTGGTACAGCTGTCAGCCTGGTGACTCTGCTGTCAGCCTGGCTGACTCTGCTGTCAGCCTGGCTGACTCTGCTGTCAGCCTGGCTGACTCTGCTGTCAGCCTGGCTGACTCTGCTGTCAGCCTGGCTGACTCTGCTGTCAACAGTTAGTCAGTCAGAATAAAAGAAATGAGTCAATAAGAAGAATAAAACTGGTAAATTTAGAATGTATTAATATTGAAGTTTGTGAGGCAGTTGTAATAAAGTCCTGGAATACTTAATGATTTTGTTCATAATGTTTATAAAAGAAAAGGGAAAACTTTAAAGAATGTAATAATTATAATGGAATAAGACTGTTGACCATAAAGTGTGTCAGAAATATGATGGATGAAATGATGGAAAAGACAAAATATGCGTACCAAAGAAGAGTGTGAATTCTGAAAGGGAAATTAATATATGCATCAAGTGTAAACAATGAAATACCCAAGTGAAAAACACTTATATAAAGGGAAGCAACACTTAGGTGGATTTATAGGTTTGATAAAAATATACTAGAGTTAAAAATGTATTTAATCTTAGCAAATGTTTTGAGAGCAATAGTGTTGAATTAAGTTATAATATGCTTGGTGTTAGATAATGTTGTGTGAAGAAAGACGGTAAAGACGTGTGATTACACGTGTGAAAAAACTGATGTCACCTGTGTTAGACGTGTAATGTTGTGTGATGTCACCTGTGGTCTTAAAGACGTGTGATGTCACCTGTGGTCTTAAAGACGTGTGATGTCATTGTACTTTGCTCAGAAGACAGTATATACAGAGTAAGCCATCATGTAGACCAGGTGTCACTCTAAACACAGCTTTATTAACACATTATGTAAAACTCTGTATATACACACACACACATATACATGTGTGCGCGCATGTATGTATATATCCGACCTTCAAATTCATTTACGAAACACCAGAAATAGCTATTATTATAAATTTGTTATAGTTTTCATAGAGGAAATTTAGAGATTTGAATTTGATACTTTTTCATACATAATAACATGTACACATGACATTCGTGAACACACAAGAACAGGTACATATGACACCAATATACAATAACACGTAGATATTACATTCATTTATACATAATAACATGTTACACACGACACACAGTCCTCCACTAGTGTCTCAAACGTGTTCATCTTTATATATTTACATATTTCACATAGAATGTCGCTCACAAACACATTTAAACTGCTAAATAAGTTAAAAAAAACTTGTTCTCAGTATAAATTCATAGTGTAACATAAGAGGAATTCCAAAATTGTAATTAATTAGCCCCCGAGGTGGCCGAGCTGTGTACGAGCTTCGTCTCGTCCAGCTGGTCTACGGTTCCAGGCTGTCTTGGTGGATGTAATTACTGGACGCAGTTTACTGTGTGTCCCCTCCAGTAATTCCACCTACCTGGACAGTCACTACCGTAGACCAGCTAGACAAGACCAAGTTTCCATTCAGCAAGGTCACTGAGGGTGGCAACCGCTGACTCTGGGGAAGTGGGGAAGGGAGTCCACTCAGTGACACAAGTGGATTCCTGGAGACACTGATCCGGGGAAGGCACCGCCGACCTTAGGTAAGTGGGGAAGGGGAAACATCCGGGAGCGAACGGATGGATTCCTGGATACATGAGCTTGGGGAAGGTTGTAGTTGAGGCTGACCTTAGGTAAGTGGGGAAGGGGAGACATCCGGGAGCGAACGGATGGATTCCTGGATACATAAACCTGGGAAAGGCATGAATACCAGCAGTTGAGGCTGACCTTGGGTAAGTGGTGAAGGGAAGACATCCGGCGGTAGACGGATCGATTCCTGGATACATGAACCTGGGTAAAGCAAGAATACCGCTGACTTTGGGGAAATGGAGCGAAGGGATACATTCCACCTGAGGTGACACCAAGTGGACTCCTGGAGACACTGATCCGGGGAAGGCACTGACCTAACTCGCTGACCTTAGGTAAGTGGGGAAGGGAAGACATCCGGGAGCGAGCGGATGGATTCCTGGATACATAAACTTGGGGAAGGTTGTTGTTGAGGCTAACCTTGGGTAAGTGGGGAAGGGGAGACATCTGGGAGCGAGCGGATGGATTCCTGGATACATGAACCTGGGGAAAGCATGAATACGTGCAGTTGAGGCTGACCTTGGGGAAGTGGGGAAGGGAAGACATCCGGCGGTAGACGGATCGATTCCTGGATACATGAACCTGGGTAAAGCAAGAATACCGCTGACTTTGGGGAAGTGGAGAAGGGATTTCCACCTGAGGTGACACCAAGTGGACTCCTGGAGACACTGATCCGGGGAAGGCACTGACCTAACTCGCTGACCTTAGGTAAGTGGGGAAGGGAAGACATCCGGGAGCGAGCGGATGGATTCCTGGATACATAAACTTGGGGAAGGTTGTTGTTGAGGCTAACCTTGGGTAAGTGGGGAAGGGGAGACATCCGGGAGCGAACGGATGGATTCCTGGATACATGAACTTGGGGAAAGCATGAATACATGCAGTTGAGGCTGACCTTGGGGAAGTGGGGAAGGGAAGACCTCTGGCGGTAGACGGATGGTTTCCTGGATACATGAACCTGGGGTAGGCATGAATACAGGTTGGTGAGGCTGACCTTGGGAAAGTGAGAAAGGGGAAACATCCGGCGGCGGACGGATGAATTCCTGGATACATAACCCTAGGGAAGGCTGAGGCTGGAAGGCAGAGAGAGAGAGGCGAGGCTGACCTTAGGGAAGTGAGGAAGGGTAGACATCCGGGGGCCCACGGATGGATTCCTGGACACATGAACCTGGGGAAGGCGAGGGGGGGGGGCGGACCTTAAAGACGAACCACTGGCCTCCACGTGGCAAGGTCTGGTAACTCAGAGATAACTCTGAGGCTGACAGTGGTCGCAAATTATTAATGTTATTATAATTCAAGATTTGCTAATTTGGATTCAAAAGCGTCTACCAGGGTGGTATTATTTCCAATCCAGCCACTCTCATAGGAGCCACGGTAGTGTTCTTATTTTGTTCATTCACCGGAGTTAACATTAATAAAAATAACATTAATAAAAATATTGTTCTTATTTTTGATTAACACAACAGAGATAACATTGCAACAACTAGAAATGGCAGTAATATATGTTTGAGAGTCGTTGAGCGATGTGAAGATGACAGGTCTCCTGGGTACACATGTCTGGTACTCTAACATAACGTAGGTCATCTGGAAAAGACCCGGGCCGGGACAATACCGTGGGTGTTGCTGGAGTGAGACCCAACAGTTAGGTGTCTTCAATCAAAAACGTTTCGCCTACACAGTAGGCTTCTTCAGTTTAATATAGAGGCAGCAGCAGAGGCAGTGAATGTAAGGCTGATGTAATTATCCCAGAAAATCGTGATCCCAGAAAGGTATCCCCGTGATCCCAGAAAGGTATCCCCGTGATCCCAGAAAGGTATCCCCGTGATCCCAGAAAGGTATCCCCGTACTGCATAAACCTTATTGTTCATCTCTGTTGCTGTACATTTTTTCTTTGCTACTGTACTGCATTTCTGTACTGCACTCTACCGTTCTTTTGTTTTAATTTTCTGTACTGGTCGTCTCTGTTACTGTACTCATTACTTCTGTGTTACTGTCTGTCTTCTCTGTTACTGTACTGGTCTTCTCTGTTACTGTACTGGTCTTCTCTGTTACTGAACTATATTTGTTCTTCTGTGTGTCTGTACTGGTCTTCTGTGCTACCAGTGTCAGGGGAACGCCTTCCTATTGAACAAAAGAAAGGAAAAATAACAAATGAATAACTTGATGGATAATAATTATGTTTTTCTAAGGATTTTAATTAAAAATAAATAAAATAAATATTGGCCGCTGTGGTTCCAGTAGGATGTTGGGACATGAGAATCTTATGCCCAGGATGGTCTTCTGATGATGTTTTAGAAGAAATGGTGTTGGTTATCCTGGGTGGCGGTGTTCGTCCCATGTTCTGAAAATCCTGTCACTACTTGGTTGTATCACCACAATTCAGATTTTAGAGGTGAGGAGTCGTAATGTCCCACTACATCCTGTAGACAGGGATCTTGCTCCAATTAACTAGCGTCTACCCTGGTTGACCAGGTCAGCAGCAGAGCTGATAATAAAGAAAACACTGGTTATATAAGTGTTAAATAAGTATGACAATGAAGAAAGACAAAGGCTGGTATTCTACTTCAATGTCATGACTTGTAACCAGGTAAATTAGTATCAATGAACAGAAATACTCCTGGTAGAGCACTGTACCTGATCATGAGAAGAGTGGAGGTGAAGTTATTCTTCAAACTTCAACCCACACCAGGTAAGGTTAATACTACCAGGAATAGAAATTAAAGCAACTCAGACGCTAGGAACTGAAGTTTAGCCTCTGCCCACTAGATGGAAGAGTGGGCGGTAACACGCTAGTGGTTCCTGGGTGTCTGAACAACCATACCTCCCACTTTTTTAATTTTTTTTCCTCAAAATATCCCCTTTCCTAAACTTATAGTCGGAAGCAGTATGTTAAGTTACAGAGGGAAAAGTACTATGTACACCCTCGGTTCAGCCAATCTAAGAAGTGGTTTCCCGAGTCATATATATATATATGAACAACTTTAAGCTTATAAGACTGGATAGCCCATCTTAAGAGTCGGCTACTTGAACCTTTGAAGTTTTCCAGGTACTTCAGTGGCTTGTGATCTGTTTCAAGCACAAAGGGCTTTCCATTAATCGATCTATATATCAATATTACCGCATATAATGGACAATAATATGAAACTTGTAGAATGCATAACGTCTCCAATAAAACATCAACTAAACTGTGCTTAAAATTTGCACAGTTTTATATTTATTTACTTTTCTCTAAGGAACTATTACACGGTATTAATAGTAATTTTAAGAACAGATAGTAGTTACAGGTTAATTCATAAAATATCACAATAAATAAATATGATAGTACTGCTATTTACTTAAACTGTAATAACAAAATATAAGGATTAAGAATGAGACACTTGTGCAACATTTGGGAATCTTCATTGTGGAAACGTTCCGTTAACCAGTGGCATCTTCAGTCCAATATAGAGAAAACCAGTGGAAGATGAGGAGTTTGAGGTAATCAGTCCCTCAGCCTAGAGTCGATGAGTTTGGTCCATCAATCTTGAGAAGTGTACAGCATACGCACGGAGAAGTGACTTATATACTGCAGACAGGTGAGTTGAAGCAGCAGGGAGGCGGGTCACTAGTGCTACAGGCAAGCCTAACGTTGTAGAATTCCCTGTATCAATACCCCAAGATGTTGCTGTGTGATGTTGCTGTGTCCGACAGATGTGATGTTGCTGTGTCTGACAGATGTGATGTTGCTGTGTCTGACAGATGTGATGTTGCAGTGTCTGACAGATGTGATGTTGCTGTGTCTGACAGATGTGATGTTGCTGTGTCTGACAGATGTGATGTTGCTGTGTCTGACAGATGTGATGTTGCTGTGTCTGACAGATGTGATGTTGCTGTGTCTGACAGATGTGATGTTGCTGTGTCTGACAGATGTGATGTTGCTGTGTCTGACAGATGTGATGTTGCAGTGTCTGACAGATGTGATGTTGCAGTGTCTGACAGATGTGATGTTGCTGTGTCTGACAGATGTGATGTTGCTGTGTCTGACAGATGTGATGTTGCTGTGTCTGACAGATGTGATGTTGCAGTGTCTGACAGCTGTGTTGTTGCTGTGTCCGACAGATGTAATGCTCCTGTGTCTGACAGATGTGATGTTGCAGTGACTGACAAATGTGATGTTGCAGTGTCTGACAGATGTGATGTTGCTGTGTCTGACAGATGTGATGTTGCTGTGTCTGACAGATGTGATGTTGCTGTGTCTGACAGATGTGATGTTGCTGTGTCTGACAGATGTGATGTTGCTGTGTCTGACAGATGTGATGTTGCTGTGTCTGACAGATGTGATGTTGCTGTGTCTGACAGATGTGATGTTGCTGTGTCTGACAGATGTGATGTCTGACAGATGTGATGTTGCTGTGTCTGACAGATGTGATGTTGCTGTGTCTGACAGATGTGATGTTGCTGTGTCTGACAGATGTGATGTTGCTGTGTCTGACAGATGTGATGTTGCTGTGTCTGACAGATGTGATGTTGCTGTGTCTGACAGATGTGATGTTGCTGTGTCTGACAGATGTGATGTCTGCTGTGTCTGACAGATGTGATGTTGCTGTTTCTGTGTCTGACAGATGTGATGTTGCTGTGTCTGACAGATGTGATGTTGCTGTGTCTGACAGATGTGATGTTGCTGTGTCTGACAGATGTGATGTTGCTGTGTCTGACAGATGTGATGTTGCTGTGTCTGACAGATGTGATGTTGCTGTGTCTGACAGATGTGATGTTGCTGTGTCTGACAGATGTGATGTTGCTGTGTCTGACAGATGTGATGTTGCTGTGTCTGACAGATGTGATGTTGCTGTGTCTGACAGATGTGATGTTGCTGTGTCTGACAGATGTGATGTTGCTGTGTCTGACAGATGTGATGTTGCTGTGTCTGACAGATGTGATGTTGCTGTGTCTGACAGATGTGATGTTGCTGTGTCTGACAGATGTGATGTTGCTGTGTCTGACAGATGTGATGTTGCTGTGTCTGACAGATGTGATGTTGCTGTGTCTGACAGATGTGATGTTGCTGTGTCTGACAGATGTGATGTTGCTGTGTCTGACAGATGTGATGTTGCTGTGTCTGACAGATGTGATGTTGCTGTGTCTGACAGATGTGATGTTGCTGTGTCTGACATATGTGATGTTGCTGTGTCTGACAGATGTGATGTTGCTGTGTCTGACAGATGCGATGTTGCTGTGTCTGACATATGTGATGTTGCTGTGTCTGACAGATGTGATGTTGCTGTGTCTGACAGATGTGATGTTGCTGTGTCTGACAGATGTGATGTTGCTGTGTCTGACAGATGTGATGTTGCTGTGTCTGACAGATGTGATGTTGCTGTGTCTGACAGATGTGATGTTGCTGTGTCTGACAGATGTGATGTTGCTGTGTCTGACAGATGTGATGTTGCTGTGTCTGACAGATGTGATGTTGCTGTGTCTGACAGATGTGATGTTGCTGTGTCTGACAGATGTGATGTTGCTGTGTCTGACAGATGTGATGTTGCTGTGTCTGACAGATGTGATGTTGCTGTGTCTGACAGATGTGATGTTGCTGTGTCTGACAGATGTGATGTTGCTGTGTCTGACAGATGTGATGTTGCTGTGTCTGACAGATGTGATGTTGCTGTGTCTGACAGATGTGATGTTGCTGTGTCTGACAGATGTGATGTTGCTGTGTCTGACAGATGTGATGTTGCTGTGTCTGACAGATGTGATGTTGCTGTGTCTGACAGATGTGATGTTGCTGTGTCTGACAGATGTGATGTTGCTGTGTCTGACAGATGTGATGTTGCTGTGTCTGACAGATGTGATGTTGCTGTGTCTGACAGATGTGATGTTGCTGTGTCTGACAGATGTGATGTTGCTGTGTCTGACAGATGTGATGTTGCTGTGTCTGACAGATGTGATGTTGCTGTGTCTGACAGATGTGATGTTGCTGTGTCTGACAGATGTGATGTTGCTGTGTCTGACAGATGTGATGTTGCTGTGTCTGACAGATGTGATGTTGCTGTGTCTGACAGATGTGATGTTGCTGTGTCTGACAGATGTGATGTTGCTGTGTCTGACAGATGTGATGTTGCTGTGTCTGACAGATGTGATGTTGCTGTGTCTGACAGATGTGATGTTGCTGTGTCTGACAGATGTGATGTTGCTGTGTCTGACAGATGTGATGTTGCTGTGTCTGACAGATGTGATGTTGCTGTGTCTGACAGATGTGATGTTGCTGTGTCTGACAGATGTGATGGTGCTGTGTCTGACAGATGTGATGTTGTGTCTGACAGATGTGATGTTGCTGTGTCTGACAGATGTGATGTTGCTGTGTCTGACAGATGTGATATTGCAGATGTGATGCTGCTGTGTCTGACAGATGTGATGTTGCTGTGTCTGACAGATGTGATGTTGCTGTGTCTGACAGATGTGATGCTGCTGTGTCTGACAGATGTGATGTTGCTGTGTCTGACAGATGTGATGTTGCTGTGTCTGACAGATGTGATGTTGCTGTGTCTGACAGATGTGATGTTGCTGTGTCTGACAGATGTGATGTTGCTGTGTCTGACAGATGTGATGTTGCTGTGTCTGACAGATGTGATGTTGCTGTGTCTGACAGATGTGATGCTGCTGTGTCTGACAGATGTGATGTTGCTGTGTCTGACAGATGTGATGTTGCTGTGTCTGACAGATGTGATGTTGCTGTGTCTGACAGATGTGATGTTGCTGTGTCTGACAGATGTGATGTTGCTGTGTCTGACAGATGTGATGTTGCTGTGTCTGACAGATGTGATGTTGCTGTGTCTGACAGATGTGATGTTGCTGTGTCTGACAGATGTGATGTTGCTGTGTCTGACAGATGTGATGTTGCTGTGTCTGACAGATGTGATGTTGCTGTGTCTGACAGATGTGATGTTGCTGTGTCTGACAGATGTGATGTTGCTGTGTCTGACAGATGTGATGTTGCTGTGTCTGACAGATGTGATGTTGCTGTGTCTGACAGATGTGGTGTTGCTGTGTCTGACAGGTGTGATATTGCTGTGTCTGACAGATGTGATGTTGCTGTGTCTGACAGATGTGATGTTGCTGTGTCTGACAGATGTGATGTTGCTGTGTCTGACAGATGTGATGTTGCTGTGTCTTAAGATTGATTAATAATTGTGTTTGTGAGTTGATCAGAAGAGACATTCACTAGTTATTATAAGGGAAGCAATTTACTTAATGAAATTGGGAAATTTAAACTTATATAAGATCAATGTTAAAGACAAACTTTGTTTTAATAAAGTTCATCAATAATAAAAGTTAAACGCATCAAAAAAATCAATCTGGAGTAACTGATCTGATTCCAAGTTTTTAAACTTTCATTAAAATTTCTAATTTTCATTTATTCAAAGTAAACAAATGTGTTATTATGTTTATTATACAATATATTGTTATTAATAATGTGAAGACAATCAGAAGGAACATTCATTAGTTATTGAAGGAAAAGTGAATATCATTATTCAGTCAATAAAACTGATAAACCAGGATTTACGTCAACCAAAACAGTGTGAGCCGTTTGGTCGCAAAACCAAACCATTGGTAAAAATTTGAAGCCGATCTGATGAGTCATTCTATAGTATTTCACAGACTCCGAAGATTCCAATTTTTATATTATTAACAATTTTATTACAACGACAAATTTCTCTGCAGGTAAAGCGAAGTAATAAGTAATTTCCTCGACTTAACTTTCTTCGGAAGTTCTTGCCACTCCTTAACTCTCTTCCGGAGCTCTTGCCACTCCTTAACTCTCTTCCGGAGCTCTTGCCACTCCTCAACTCTCTTCCGGAGCTCTTGCCACTCCTCAACTCTCTTCCGGAGCTCTTGCCACTCCTCAACTCTCTTCCGGAGCTCTTGCCACTCCTTAACTCTCTTCCGGAGCTCTTGCCACTCCTCAACTCTCTTCCGGAGCTCTTGCCACTCCTTAACTCTCTTCCGGAGCTCTTGCCACTCCTTAACTCTCTTCCGGAGCTCTTGCCACTCCTCAACTCTCTTCCGGAGCTCTTGCCGCTCCTTAACTCTCTTCCGGAGCTCTTGCCACTCCTCAACTCTCTTCCGGAGCTCTTGCCACTCCTCAACTCTCTTCCGGAGCTCTTGCCACTCCTCAACTCTCTTCCGGAGCTCTTGCCACTCCTCAACTCTCTTCCGGAGCTCTTGCCACTCCTCAACTCTCTTCCGGAGCTCTTGCCACTCCTCAACTCTCTTCCGGAGCTCTTGCCACTCCTCAACTCTCTTCCGGAGCTCTTGCCACTCCTCAACTCTCTTCCGGAGCTCTTGCCACTCCTCAACTCTCTTCCGGAGCTCTTGCCACTCCTCAACTCTCTTCCGGAGCTCTTGCCACTCCTCAACTCTCTTCCGGAGCTCTTGCCACTCCTCAACTCTCTTCCGGAGCTCTTGCCACTCCTCAACTCTCTTCCGGAGCTCTTGCCACTCCTCAACTCTCTTCCGGAGCTCTTGCCACTCCTCAACTCTCTTCCGGAGCTCTTGCCACTCCTCAACTCTCTTCCGGAGCTCTTGCCACTCCTCAACTCTCTTCCGGAGCTCTTGCCACTCCTCAACTCTCTTCCGGAGCTCTTGCCACTCCTCAACTCTCTTACGGAGCTCTTGCCACTCCTCAACTCTCTTCCGGAGCTCTTGCCACTCCTCAACTCTCTTCCGGAGCTCTTGCCACTCCTCAACTCTCTTCCGGAGCTCTTGCCACTCCTCAACTCTCTTCCGGAGGTCTTGCCACTCCTCAACTCTCTTTGGGAGCTCTTGCCACTCCTCAACTCTCTTTTGGAGCTCTTGCCACTCCTCAACTCTCTTCCGGAGCTCTTGCCACTCCTCAACTCTCTTCCGGAGCTCTTGCCACTCCTCAACTCTCTTCCGGAGCTCTTGCCACTCCTCAACTCTCTTCCGGAGCTCTTGCCACTCCTCAACTCTCTTCCGGAGCTCTTGCCACTCCTCAACTCTCTTCCGGAGCTCTTGCCACTCCTCAACTCTCTTCCGGAGCTCTTGCCACTCCTCAACTCTCTTCCGGAGCTCTTGCCACTCCTCAACTCTCTTCCGGAGCTCTTGCCACTCCTCAACTCTCTTCCGGAGCTCTTGCCACTCCTCAACTCTCTTCCGGAGCTCTTGCCACTCCTCAACTCTCTTCCGGAGCTCTTGCCACTCCTCAACTCTCTTCCGGAGCTCTTGCCACTCCTCAACTCTCTTCCGGAGCTCTTGCCACTCCTCAACTCTCTTCCGGAGCTCTTGCCACTCCTCAACTCTCTTCCGGAGCTCTTGCCACTCCTCAACTCTCTTCCGGAGCTCTTGCCACTCCTCAACTCTCTTCCGGAGCTCTTGCCACTCCTCAACTCTCTTCCGGAGCTCTTGCCACTCCTCAACTCTCTTCCGGAGCTCTTGCCACTCCTCAACTTTCTTCCGGAGCTCTTGCCACTCCTCAACTCTCTTCCGGAGCTCTTGCCACTCCTCAACTCTCTTCCGGAGCTCTTGCCACTCCTCAACTCTCTTCCGGAGCTCTTGCCACTCCTCAACTCTCTTCCGGAGCTCTTGCCACTCCTCAACTCTCTTCCGGAGCTCTTGCCACTCCTCAACTCTCTTCCGGAGCTCTTGCCACTCCTCAACTCTCTTCCGGAGCTCTTGCCACTCCTCAACTCTCTTCCGGAGCTCTTGCCACTCCTCAACTCTCTTCCGGAGCTCTTGCCACTCCTCAACTCTCTTCCGGAGCTCTTGCCACTCCTCAACTCTCTTCCGGAGCTCTTGCCACTCCTCAACTCTCTTCCGGAGCTCTTGCCACTCCTCAACTCTCTTCCGGAGCTCTTGCCACTCCTCAACTCTCTTCCGGAGCTCTTGCCACTCCTCAACTCTTCCGGAGCTCTTGCCACTCCTCAACTTTCTTCAGGAGCTCTTGCCACTCCTCAAACTCTCTTCCTGAGCTCTTGCCACTCCTCAACTTTCTTCCGGAGCTCTTGCCACTCCTCAACTTTCTTCCGGAGCTCTTGCCACTCCTCAACTTTCTTCCTGAGCTCTTGCCACTCCTCAACTTTCTTCCGGAGCTCTTGCCACTCCTCAACTTTCTTCCTGAGCTCTTGCCACTCCTTAACTTTCTTCCTGAGCTCTTGACACTCTCAACTTTCTTCCAGAACTCTTGCCACTCCTCAACTTTCTTCCGGAGCTCTTGCTACTCTCAACTTTCTTCCAGAACTCTTGACACTCTCAACTTTCTTCCAGAACTCTTGCCACTCCTCAACTTTCTTCCAGAACTCTTGCCAATCCTCAAATGCTTTATTTCTAAAAATAAAAATAATTTTGGTTTCCTTTTTTATGTTATTTTTCTCATCACTTCTACAACGTAAGTCTCTCTAAGATTTTATTTTATTTATGAATCACAACTTTTAAAAAAATTTAACCACGTAAAAAATAGTTATGTTACCAGTTATTACAACGAAAATACCCCTTAAACATTAAGTATTCTTAATGGCATAAACATTAATGTTGAAGAAACAACATTGTGTGGTACACCATTCAAGGTATAATACATACTAACAATTAAACATCGCAGTACATTACAATACAACATTAATTTTATAATTCTGCTAACATTTACACATCACAGAACATGACATCATAATGTAGAATGTTAGTAAGTCGGAGACGCACTGACCAGTGGGTAAGACCCACCATATTAGTTGTCCATGTCAAGGGAACGAATATCCCCAGCTGCTAGTTTTTATTTTCATCCCATAATGTTTATAGTCCGTGGGGGGGGGTAATGTTTTATGATGGTCTAGATGTTAGACAAGTGAAATGTGAGAATAGAAAGAAATTAGTTAAATTGTTTAAAAATGATTTATAGAACTTTGTCTTCCAAAAGATAATTCAAGGTAGAGTTTTCTGTACCTGACCCACAATGGATGTCTTCAACATGGCGAGAACCAACATTCTTCATCAGAATATTGAAATATACAAAGTTCCTGAGTTCCCTAACTTGAGGAAGTCTGATTTTTTTCTACCCACAACTTCTCGACTTTATTTTGAAAACACAAACATAATTTTAACAATCTTGAGGGAGACTGCATATATAAATGGATACAAATTTGAGTACATATGTGCGTGTGGTATAGATGGACCTGTGTGTGTGTGTGTGTGTGTGTGTGTGTGTGTGTGTGTGTGTGTGTGTCGTACGACATTCCCTTGAGCTCTGGGACTAGCCTTGTTGCAAACCTTTGTACTTTCTCTAACTTCTTGACGTGCTTGTCCAGGTGTGGGTTCCAGACTGGTGCTGCATACTCCAGTATGGGCCTAACATACACAGTGTACAGTGTCTTGAACGATTCCTTATTAAGGTATCGGAACGCTATTCTCAGGTTTGCCAGGCGCCCGTATGCTGCAGCGGTTATTTGGTTGATGTGTGCCTCCGGTGATGTGCTCGGTGTTATGGTCACCCCAAGGTCTTTCTCCCTGAGTGAGGTCTGTAGTCTTTGTCCACCTAGCCTATACTCTGTCTGCGGTCTTCTTTGCCCCTCCCCAATCTTCATGACTTTGCATTTGGCTGGATTGAATTCGAGAAGCCAGTTACTGGACCACATGTCCAGCCTCTCCAGGTCTCTTTGCAGTCCTGCCTCATCCTCGTCCGATTTAATTCTTCTCATCAACTTCACGTCATCTGCGAACAGGGACACTTCAGAGTCTATTCCTTCCATCATGTCGTTCCCATATATCAAAATTAGCACTGGTCCTAGAACTGACCCCTGTGGGACCCCGCTCGTAACAGGCGCCCACTGTGATACCTCTTCACGTACCATGACTCGTTGCTGCCTCCCTGTCAGGTATTCCCTTATCCATTGCAGTGCCCTTCCTTTTACGTGTGCCTGATCCTCCAGCTTCTGCACTAATCTCTTGTGGGGAACTGTGTCAAAGGCCTTCCTGCAGTCTAGGAAAACGCAATCTACCCAACCCTCTCTCTCGTGTCTTACTTCTGTTACCTTGTCATAAAACTCCAGGAGGTTTGTGATACAAGATTTGCCTTCCATGAACCCATGCTGGTTTTCATTTATAATCTTGTTCCTTTCCAGATGGTCGACCACTCTCCTCCTGATAATCTTCTCCATGACTTTGCACACGATACATGTCAGAGACACAGGTCTGTAGTTTAGTGCCGCGTTTCTGTTTCCTTTCTTAAATATGGGGACTACATTAGCTGTCTTCCATTTCTCAGGTAGTTGCCCAGTTTCAAGGGATGTGTTGAAGATTGTGGTTAGAGGCACACACAGCATCTCTGCTCCTTCTCTAAGGACCCATGGGGAGATGTTGTCCGGTCCCATCGCCTTTGAGGTGTCAAGGTCACTTAAGAGCTTCTTCACCTCCTCCTCAGTTGTTCGTATGTCATCCAACACTTGTTGGTATATTCCCTCTTGATGTTCCCTTCTGTACTGTCTTCCCACAGCCCTTCCTGTCTCTACTGTAAAAACTTCCTTAAATCTCCTGTTCAGCTCCTCACATACCTCCTGATCATTTCTTGTGAGTTCTCCACCTTCTGTCCTTAATCTGATCACCTGGTCTTTGACTGTTGTCTTCCTCCTGATGTGGCTATACAACTGTTTCGGGTCAGTCTTGATTCTCGATGCTATGTCATTTTCATACTGTCGCTGGGCCTCCCTCCTTACCTGTGCGTACTCATTCCTAGCTCTGCGACTGATCTCTCTATTTTCGTGTGTTCTCTGCCTTCTGTACTTTTTCCATTCTCTATTGCACTTTGTTTTTGCCTCCTTACACTGTCGGGTGAACCAGGGGCTTGTTCTGGTCTTCCCGTTGTTACTGTTGCCCTTAGGAATGAACCTTTCCACTGCCTCCTTGCATTTTGTTGCTACATATTCCATCATTTCATTTACTGGCTTTCCTGCCAGTTCTCTGTCCCACTGGACCTCCCGCAGGAAGTTCTTCAACCTTATGTAGTCCCCTCTTTTATAGTCATGTTTTTCCCATTCTACTCCTGTTATTCTCTCCACTTGCAGCTCTACTATGTATTCAAAGCACAGAACCACGTGGTCGCTAGCTCCTAGGGGACTCTCATACTTGATGTCCTCAATGTCTGAACTGCCCAGGGTGAACACAAGGTCCAATCTTGCTGGTTCATCCTCCCCTCTCACTCTGGTAGTGTCCTTAACATGTTGGTGCATGAGGTTTTCCAGCACCACGTCCAACATCCTGGCTCTCCATGTTTCGGGACCCCCATGTGGCTCCAGGTTTTCCCAGTCAATCTCCCTGTGGTTGAAATCCCCCATAACCAGCAACTTTGCTCTGCTGGAGTGAGCTCTTCTTGCCACCTCAGCAAGTGTGTCCACCATTGCTCTGTTGCTCTCTTCATATTCCTCTCTTGGCCTCCTGGAGTTCTGTGGTGGATTATACATCACTGCAATGACCACTTTGTGTTCCCCCGACTGAAGTGTACCTGCTATGTAGTCTCTTTCTCCCGTCTCATCTATTCCTTCCATTTTCTCGAATTTCCATCTGTTTTTTTACGAGCAGAGCAACCCCACCTCCCCCCCTGCCCCTTCTATCTTTCCTCATGATCTGGTATCCTGGTGGGAAGATTGCATCTGTTATTGTCTCCATGAGTTTTGTTTCTGTAACTACTATGATGTCTGGGGACTTCTCATTGATTCTTTCTTGCCATTCCTCATGTTTATTCGTTAGTCCATCTGCATTTGTGTACCAAACCTTCAACTTCTGTTCTAATACTGTAACTGTGGTGCGGGGGGTGGAAACAGAGGGATCGGTGTGTGATGGTTGGTTTGGATTGTTCAGTTGCCTTGGGGGTGTCGTGGCTGGAGTCCTTCTGCAGGTGTTTCTGGGGGGTGCGCTTGTCCTTCCATTTGATCCTGGGTTATTCTGCTCTCCTTTTTCATTTCCTCCCATTTCTCCTTTCGTTTTTGAACTCTCTCTTTCATTGTCTTCCTTTCGTCCTGTGTTCTGTCTCGGTCGAGGTACACACTCCGGAACTCCTGCTTGCCTCTCAGCCGTGCTTTCTCCTGCAGGATCATGGATCGGGTTGATTCTGCCCGTGTGTGTGTGTGTGTGTGTGTGTGTGTGTGTGTGTGTGTGTGTGTGTGTGTGTGTGTGTGTGTGCATTTGTGATTACGAGCATATTAGTGTACGAGGCGATCAGTGTGTGTTATACATATGCATGTGTGTGTGTGAGAGCGTGTGCGTTGTTTTGTACGTGTTCATACACGTACAAAACAACGCACAAGCCGTGGTTTGGAAATGCGCAAATAAGTGTGAAAATAAGTGTGTGTGCATAAGTAAGATTATTTAGGTGCAGGTACACATACATACAGTTACACAAATTATTATACACAATAAAATATGTGTAAATTACCCAGGATAACAACAAAAAAGTCAGACAAATTAACTTATTTCCATTGTGCCGGACTCTTGTAACTGCTCGTATTACATATACATAAGACTAATAACGAAATAAAAACATACAATTCAACACTTGTTATAGTTCTGGTGGAGGTGGACATACAGGTTAATACACGAACATTCATCCACACAGAATAAAACATTCATAAACACACTTAAACTATTGATTAAGTACAATAAATATGTATTAATGTAGATGAATTGTATAAAATAAATAGAACTCCCAAAATTTCATAGCTTGGCTGCGTCTAGCTGACATACGGTCCAGGCTGTCTTGGTGGTGTATTTACAGGACGCAGTTTTCTGCGTGTCCCCTCCTGTAATTCCATCTACCTGGACAGTCTCTACCGTAGACCAGCTAGACAAGGCCTCGTTCTCATCTAGCTAGATCACTGGGGATGGCTGAGCTGACTTCGGGATAAATAACCTGGGGAAGGCCGAGACTGGTATATAACCTAAGGGAAGTGAGGAAGGGAAGACATCCGGGTGTCCACGGATGGACTCCTGGACACATGGACCTT
>NW_027198744.1:0-40133 GCF_038502225.1 Cherax quadricarinatus
TTCTTCCTCTATCCCCACTTCCCATCTCACCCCTTCTTGGGGTCTTACATAGAATATCCTATCCTATCCTATCCATCCTGACCCATCCTTCTTCCTCCCTCCCATCTTACTAAAGCTCTGGTTAGAACCTCGCACCTCGCACCCCAAAATGGCCGACACATCCAGCCAACAAAATATTCCATACTCAATTCAGTTCAATTCAATTCAAGTTTATTCTCTATAATGGTTACAATGTGGGGTTTACAGGTTTTGGGTATTGTGTGGTTTACAAGTTATAAAATATTAATTACAGAAGGGGCCACTAGGACACCTAGCATGGCTAGGCATTTCGGGCAGACTTAGATTAATTCTTAACATCAAATCCTTACAGATTATGGTGACCACATTATAATTTGTGAGTTTAGCAATGTGAATGCTTTTGTTTTGGCACAATACAAGGTGTCTATATTGGAGTATCATAGGCAAACTTACGACTAGTTAGGATTTATTATTAGTATTTCTGTGTTTATAGTCAGTGGGTGAGTGAATGTAATTGTGAACCACCAGGTGGTTATTATGTAGTTAGTTGTCGGGGTGTATCAGGGAGATAAGATGTTTTCTAACTGTAGTTATGTAGCTAATATCAATTATAAGGCTTATTTACCTATCACAATTGATCTAATATGACATCCCTTTATCACTGTCAGGGATCAGTCTCTCCATCACTGTCAGGGATCAGTCTCTCCCTTTATCACTGTCAGGGATTAGTCTCTCCCTTTATCACTGTAAGGGATTAGTCTCTCCCTTTATCACTCTCAGGGATCACTCTCTCCCTTTATTACTGTCAGGGATCATTCTCTCTCTTTATCACTGCCTAAGATCAGACGCTCCCTTTATAATTCTCAGGGACCACTCTCTCCCTTTATCA
This sequence comes from Cherax quadricarinatus, assembly GCF_038502225.1. NCBI lineage: Eukaryota > Metazoa > Arthropoda > Malacostraca > Decapoda > Parastacidae > Cherax > Cherax quadricarinatus. Next base: position 908 of record NW_027198744.1, read on the forward strand.
CTGTCAGGGATCACTTTTTCCTTTATCACTGTCAGTGATCAGTCTCTCACTTTATCACTGTCAGGGATCACTCTCTGCCTTTATCACTGTCAGGGATCACTATCACTATCAGTGCAATGCTGCGACGCACCAGGGTACATGTAATGCTGCGTGGCACCAGGGTGCATGTAATGCTGCGAGGCACCAGGGTACATGTAATGCTGCGTGGCACCAGGGTACATGTAATGCTGCGTGGCACCAGGGTACATGTAATGCTGCGAGGCACCAGGGTACATGTAATGCTGCGTGGCACCAGGGTACATGTAATGCTGCGAGGCACCAGGGTACATGTAATGCTGCGATGCACCAGGGTACATGTAATGCTGCGTGGCACCAGGGTACATGTAATGCTGCGAGGCACCAGGGTACATGTAATGCTGCGATGCACCAGGGTACATGTAATGCTGCGATGCACCAGGGTACATGTAATGCTGCGTGGCACCAGGGTACATGTAATGCTGCAAGGCACCAGGGTACATGTAATGCTGCGATGCACCAGGGTACATGTAATGCTGCGTGGCATCAGGGTACATGTAATGCTGCGATGCACCAGGGTACATGTAATGCTGCGAGGCATCAGGGTACATGTAATGCTGCGTGGCACCAGGGTACATGTAATGCTGCGATGCACCAGGGTACATGTAATGCTGCGAGGCACCAGGGTACGTGTGATACTGTGAGGCACCAGGGTACATGTGATACTGTGAGGCACCAGGGTACATGTGATACTGCGAGGCACCAGGGTACATGTGATACTGTGAGGCACCAGGGTACATGTGATACTGTGAGGCACCAGGGTACGTGTGATACTGTGAGGCACCAGGGTACATGTGATACTGTGAGGCACCAGGGTGCATGTGATACTGTGAGGCACCAGGGTACATGTGATACTGTGAGGCACCAGGGTACATATGATACTGTGAGGCACCGGGGTACGTGTGATACTGTGAGGCACCAGGGTTCATGTGATACTGTGAGGCACCAGGGTACATGTGATACTGTGAGGCACCAGGGTACATGTGATACTGTGAGGCACCAGGGTACGTGTGATACTGTGAGGCACCAGGGTACGTGTGATACTGTGAGGCACCAGGGTACGTGTGATACTGTGAGGCACCAGGGTACGTGTGATACTGTGAGGCACCAGGGTACGTGTGATACTGTGAGGCACCAGGGTACGTGTGATACTGTGAGGCACCAGGGTACATGTGATACTGTGAGGCACCAGGGTACGTGTGATACTGTGAGGCACCAGGGTACGTGTGATACTGTGAGGCACCAGGGTACATGTGATACTGTGAGGCACCAGGGTACATGTGATACTGTGAGGCACCAGGGTGCGTGTGATACTGTGAGGCACCAGGGTGCGTGTGATACTGCGAGGCACCAGGGTACATGTGATACTGTGAGGCACCAGGGTGCATGTGATACTGTGAGGCACCAGGGTACATGTGATACTGTGAGGCACCAGGGTACATGTGATACTGTGAGGCACCAGGGTGCGTGTGATACTGTGAGGCACCAGGGTACATGTGATACTGTGAGGCACCAGGGTACATGTGATACTGTGAGGCACCAGGGTACATGTGATACTGTGAGGCACCAGGGTGCGTGTGATACTGTGAGGCACCAGGGTACATGTGATACTGTGAGGCACCAGGGTACATGTGATACTGTGAGGCACCAGGGTACGTGTGATACTGTGAGGCACCAGGGTGCGTGTGATACTGTGAGGCACCAGGGTACATGTGATACTGTGAGGCACCAGGGTACATGTGATACTGTGAGGCACCAGGGTGCGTGTGATACTGTGAGGCACCAGGGTACATGTGATACTGTGAGGCACCAGGGTACGTGTGATACTGTGAGGCACCAGGGTACATGTGATACTGTGAGGCACCAGGGTACATGTGATACTGTGAGGCACCAGGGTACGTGTGATACTGTGAGGCACCAGGGTACATGTGATACTGTGAGGCACCAGGGTACGTGTGATACTGTGAGGCACCAGGGTACATGTGATACTGTGAGGCACCAGGGTGCGTGTGATACTGTGAGGCACCAGGGTACGTGTGATACTGTGAGGCACCAGGGTACGTGTGATACTGTGAGGCACCAGGGTACGTGTGATACTGTGAGGCACCAGGGTGCATGTGATACTGTGAGGCACCAGGGTACATGTGATACTGTGAGGCACCAGGGTACGTGTGATACTGTGAGGCACCAGGGTACGTGTGATACTGTGAGGCACCAGGGTACATGTGATACTGTGAGGCACCAGGGTACATGTGATACTGTGAGGCACCAGGGTACGTGTGATACTGTGAGGCACCACGGTACGTGTGATACTGTGAGGCACCAGGGTACATGTGATACTGTGAGGCACCACGGTACATGTGATACTGTGAGGCACCAGGGTACATGTGATACTGTGAGGCACCAGGGTGCGTGTGATACTGTGAGGCACCAGGGTACATGAGATACTGTGAGGCACCAGGGTACATGTGATACTGTGAGGCACCAGGGTACATGTGATACTGTGAGGCACCAGGGTACGTGTGATACTGTGAGGCACCAGGGTGCGTGTGATACTGTGAGGCACCAGGGTACGTGTGATACTGTGAGGCACCAGGGTACGTGTGATACTGTGAGGCACCAGGGTACGTGTGATACTGTGAGGCACCAGGGTACGTGTGATACTGTGAGGCACCAGGGTACGTGTGATACTGTGAGGCACCAGGGTACATGTGATACTGTGAGGCACCACGGTACGTGTGATACTGTGAGGCACCACGGTACGTGTGATACTGTGAGGCACCACGGTACGTGTGATACTGTGAGGCACCAGGGTACATGTGATACTGTGAGGCACCAGGGTACGTGTGATACTGTGAGGCACCAGGGTACGTGTGATACTGTGAGGCACCAGGGTACATGTGATACTGTGAGGCACCAGGGTACGTGTGATACTGTGAGGCACCAGGGTACGTGTGATACTGTGAGGCACCAGGGTGCGTGTGATACTGTGAGGCACCAGGGTCAGTGTGATACTGTGAGGCACCAGGGTACATGTGATACTGTGAGGCACCAGGGTACGTGTGATACTGTGAGGCACCAGGGTACGTGTGATACTGTGAGGCACCAGGGTACATGTGATACTGTGAGGCACCAGGGTGCGTGTGATACTGTGAGGCACCAGGGTACGTGTGATACTGTGAGGCACCAGGGTACGTGTGATACTGTGAGGCACCAGGGTGCGTGTGATACTGTGAGGCACCAGGGTGCGTGTGATACTGTGAGGCACCAGGGTACATGTGATACTGTGAGGCACCAGGGTGCGTGTGATACTGTGAGGCACCAGGGTACGTGTGATACTGTGAGGCACCAGGGTACGTGTGATACTGTGAGGCACCAGGGTACGTGTGATACTGTGAGGCACCAGGGTACATGTGATACTGTGAGGCACCAGGGTACATGTGATACTGTGAGGCACCAGGGTACATGTGATACTGTGAGGCACCAGGGTACATGTGTGATACTGTGAGGCACCAGGGTACATGTGATACTGTGAGGCACCAGGGTGCGTGTGATACTGTGAGGCACCAGGGTACGTGTGATACTGTGAGGCACCAGGGTACATGTGATACTGTGAGGCACCAGGGTACGTGTGATACTGTGAGGCACCAGGGTACATGTGATACTGTGAGGCACCAGGGTACATGTGATACTGTGAGGCACCAGGGTTCGTGTGATACTGTGAGGCACCAGGGTACGTGTGATACTGTGAGGCACCAGGGTGCGTGTGATACTGTGAGGCACCAGGGTGCGTGTGATACTGTGAGGCACCAGGGTACGTGTGATACTGTGAGGCACCAGGGTACATGTGATACTGTGAGGCACCAGGGTGCGTGTGATACTGTGAGGCACCAGGGTGCGTGTGATACTGTGAGGCACCAGGGTACGTGTGATACTGTGAGGCACCAGGGTACATGTGATACTGTGAGGCACCAGGGTACATGTGATACTGTGAGGCACCAGGGTACGTGTGATACTGTGAGGCACCAGGGTACATGTGATACTGTGAGGCACCAGGGTACATGTGATACTGTGAGGCACCAGGGTACATGTGATACTGTGAGGCACCAGGGTACGTGTGATACTGTGAGGCACCAGGGTACGTGTGATACTGTGAGGCACCAGGGTACGTGTGATACTGTGAGGCACCAGGGTACGTGTGATACTGTGAGGCACCAGGGTGCGTGTGATACTGTGAGGCACCAGGGTACATGTGATACTGTGAGGCACCAGGGTACGTGTGATACTGTGAGGCACCAGGGTACGTGTGATACTGTGAGGCACCAGGGTACATGTGATACTGTGAGGCACCAGGGTACATGTGATACTGTGAGGCACCAGGGTACGTGTGATACTGTGAGGCACCAGGGTACGTGTGATACTGTGAGGCACCAGGGTGTATGTGATACTGTGAGGCACCAGGGTACATGTAATGCTGCGAGGCACCAGGGTACATGTAATGCTGCGATGGACCAGGGTACATGTAATGCTGCGAGGCACCAGGGTACATGTAATGCTGCGAGGCACCAGGGTACATGTAATGCTGCGTGGCACCAGGGTACGTGTAATTATGCGAGGCACCAGGGTACGTGTGAGGCTGCGTGGCACCAGGGTACGTGTGAGGCTGCGACGCACCAGGGTACATGTAATGCTGCGTGACACCAGAGTACATGTAATGCTGTGAGGCATCAGGGTACGCGTAATGCTGCGATGCACCAGGGTACGTGTAATGCTGTGAGGCACCAGGGTACACGTTATGCTGTGAGGCACCAGGGTATATGTAATGCTGTGAGGCACCAGGGTATATGTAATGCTGTGAGGCACCAGAGTGCATGTAATGCTGTGAGGCACCAGGGTACATGTAATGCTGTGAGGCACCAGGGTACATGTAATGCTGTGAGGCACCAGGGTGCATGTAATGCTGTGAGGCACCAGAGTACATGTAATGTTGTGAGGCACCAGGGTACATGTAATGCTGTGAGGCACCAGGGTACATGTAATGCTGTGAGGCACCAGGGTATATGTAATGCTGTGAGGCACCAGGGTACATGTAATTCTGTGAGGCACCAGGGTACATGTAATGCTGCGTGGCACCTGGGTACATGTAATGCTGCGACGCACCAGGGTACATGTAATGCTGCGAGGCACCAGGGTACATGTAATGCTGCGTGGCACCGGAGTACATGTAATGTTGCGTGGCACCAGGGTACATGTAATGCTGCGAGGCACCAGGGTACGCGTAAAGCTGCGAGGCACCAGGGTATATATAATGCTGCGAGGCACCAGGGTACATGTAATGCTGCGAGGCACCAGGGTACATGTAATGCTGCGAGGCACCAGGGTACATGTAATGCTGCGGGGCACCAGGGTACATGTAATGCTGCGACGCACCAGGGTCGGTCTGTTCCTGCGAGGCACCAGGGTACGTCTCACTGGGACAAAGGGAGAAGTGGTCCCTCTAAAAGTTAAAGGGAAAGGGTGATCCCTCAAAGAGATAAAAGGAGAGAATAATCCCTCTAAGAGATAAAGGGAGAGAGTGATCCCACCAAGGGATAAAGGGAGAGAGTGATCCCTCTAAGAGATAAAGGGAGAGAGTGATCTCTCCCAGGGACAAAGGGAGAAAATGATCCCTCTAAGAGATAAAAGGAGAGAATGATCCCTCTAAGAGATAAACGGAGAGAGTGATCCCTAAAAAAAGATAAAGGGAGAGAGTGACCCCTCTAAGACATAAAGGGAGAGAGTGATCCCTCCCAGGGATAAACGGAGAGAGTGATCCCTCCCAGGGATAAAGGGAGAGAGTGATCCCTCCCAGGGATAAAGGGAGAGAGTGATCCCTCCCAGGGATAAAGGAGAGAGTGATCCCTCCCAGGGATAAAGGGAGAGAGTGATCCCTCCCAGGGATAAAGGGAGAGAGTGATCCCTCCCAGGGATAAAGGGAGAGAGTGATCCCTCCCAGGGATAAAGGAGAGAGTGATCCCTCCCAGGGATAAAGGGAGAGAGTGATCCCTCCCAGGGACAAAGGAGAGAGTGATCCTTCCCAGGGATAAAGGGAGAGAGTGATCCCTCCCAGGGATAAAGGAAGAGAGTGATCCCTCCCAGGGATAAAGGAGAGAGTGATCCCTCCCAGGGATAACCGGAGAGAGTGATCCCTCCCAGGGATAAAGGGAGAGAGTGATCCCTCCCAGGGATAAAGGGAGAGAGTGATCCCTCCCAGGGATAAAGGAGAGAGTGATCCCTCCCAGGGATAAAGGGAGAGAGTGATCCCTCCCAGGGATAAAGGGAGAGAGTGATCCCTCCCAGGGATAAAGGGAGAGAGTGATCCCTCCCAGGGATAAAGGAGAGAGTGATCCCTCCCAGGGATAAAGGAGAGAGTGATCCCTCCCAGGGATAAACGGAGAGAGTGATCCCTCCCACGGAATGACCTGTTTTGAAGGCTCGGTAACTGCAGCTGTGACGATTTCTTTGATAGCCATATCCTTAAAAGGCTAGTTCATATTTCGACGCCCAGGAGATGGTGATTCTTGTTGATACCTGTAAAGATCTTAAGGCACAAGTTTTCCTAAACACATCCATTACGGAACATTCTTCTAAACAGTTCATAGCGCTCCCGTGTGCTGTGGTTGCCAGGAATACCTGCCAGGTGATTGTTAGAAAAAGATGTTTCTACCATAAATACATCCTCCATAAAATACCTCACCAAGAAGTGGATTTTTCCACCACTATTATCCACAGCACGTGTTTTTCCTGTGAACACAGTCACAATAAATATGCATAGGAAACAGGCAGAAATATATCTGTCTGCCTATGTGAACTTCGAAGAGCCTGCAATAAGGACAGAAGCTCTTCGGGACATTTGATGAGCTGGAATGAGACGTAACTCTCGAAACATGACATTAGACTCCGACAGTGCCTAGAAGTCTAACTAATTGCCTTCAACGAATCAGTGGCACAATGCTGAAACTACAAAATTTCAACAACACCGACATATATTATACTTAACCAATCTAAGCCCAGCTTATTTCATAGCAAAGAAATCACTTGACCTCACAAGCTGCCAAATGCCATCTCAAAAAAAAAAAAAAAAAACTTCATTTGCATTTTCATCAGGTCACTACAAGTCAAAATATACTGTCATTTTCGACCTTTGATGTTAGGAGTGATCAAACTTTCAGGACCGAATCATTTTCTGATAATATATCCCAGTGTTTACTCACGCTTCTTTTTAAACACAATTAGACCAATCAGCCTACCATTAAAAGTGAGATTTTATGAAGTATATATTGCCGGATGCAATTCGGAACTGCCTTGGATATTCAAGTATCACTAATGAATATAAGAACCATTTCATTCAGAAGCATTTCTACCTCACGAATTTGCTAACAATTTGACCTATACCCCACCTATACCACGGGTGGGGTTAGAACCCGCGATCAGAGAGCTATAAAACGACGAGTTAGCCACTGGGCCAGCTGGCTACAATAAGATTCATCCAACTAGGTATATTTATACACCAGTGGCTAACGAGTCGGTCTGGAGTTTTATGACTGATCGCGGGTTCTAACCCCACCCGTGGTATGCTTCGGCTGCAATCGTGTTATTACGATTTCGTGAGTCATGAACTATAATGATTCCTTTGAATAGTTTCTGCACAGGAAACTTGTGAAGAAATTATCTATACTAGGTACTGATGAAGAATTCTCTCAGATGCAAACATCGTTCAGTGATAGAGAACATCTATCGTGTATCTATTAGTGCTACATGGAGAACCTTAACTATATCAGTTTTCTTAATAATATACATGCTGTCCAACGAACTTTTATTTCATATAGAGTATGAATGAGTGAATAATAGGCTAAACATCTTTCAGGAGAGAAGGAAGGAATATATAGATGTATGAGGAGAGGCGAATGTCATTTAGCGAGACAATATATTTACAGTAAAAGGGAGGTTAAAAAAGTAATAAGACAAGCTAAACAGGACAGTGAATTGAAAATTATTAAGGATTCTAGAACTAACACGAAAGGTCTTTCCAAGCATATAGAACAATGGTTTAATAAAAGATAGATCCACTTAAAACTAACTTCCGACAATGAGAATCAAATGCGTAAAATTCTTAATAATTTCCTATCGGTTTTCATTCAAGAAGATGCGAACGATATCCTAATGAAATAATATAGTGGGATTGATGAATATTATGTTACATCCCGGTCACTAGTGAGATGGTTACCAAACAGGTCCAACGATTAAAGCAAACTAGTTACCCACACCAAAATGAACTTTTTCCAAAGGTTCTCACAGAGCGCAAAATGGAACATTGTGAACCATTAACATTTTAAGATATCTCTTCGAACATATATAGTGAATGAGATGCGAAAAGCAGCTTACGTAATTCCTGTTTGTAAAGTAGATAAGTCATTACAGTCAAAGTACAGCCCAAAATGCCTAACCTTAATTGTAGGTAAAATAATTGTCAATTATTGCTGAAATTATAATAAGCCACATTTATAAGCATAATTTGATTCAGGATACTAAATATGGGTGATTTTCACAGATTTATTGCATAAACTATCTTTAATTAGGCTTATTCGGCAGAAATAACCCTTGCTGTCTAGGCTAAACTCACTGGTTCGACTTATTCGGCGAGACATATCTATCTACACACACACACACACCAAAAGAACTTTAGAAAACTTACCTAACCTTATTATAACAAGAGCAATTTAACTTAGCCTAATCCAGCTAAATTGTTTAAGATAACTTTACAATAATTTAATAATAAATAAACATAATGAAATATATATTTTTTCGTTTGGTTCAGAATGATTTTTGGGAATTTATTACATACACAAATTTTTGCTTGCCTTATTCAGCAAGAAGAGCGTTGCTAGTTTAGCCAAAATCGCAAAATATACCTATTCGGCACGATATATGTATATTTATATATATATATATATATATATATATATATATATATATATATATATATATATATATATATATATATATATATATATATATATATATATATATATATATATATATATATATATATATATATATATATATATATATATATATATATATATGTCGTGCCGAATAGGCAGAACTTGCGATCTTGGCTTAAATAGCAACGCTCATCTTGCCATATAGGACAAGTGAAAATTTGTGTATGCAATAATTTCGCCAAAATCATTCTGAATCTAACGAAAAAAAAATATATTCCACTGTGTTTCTTTAGTATTAAATTATTGTAAACAAATCTAAAATATATTTAGTTGGGTTAGGCTATAATAAATTGTTCTTGTTATAATAAGGTTAGGTAAGTTTTCTAGATTCGTTTGGAGCAAAATTAAAAATTTTTACATTAATATTAATGGAAAAAATATATCTTTAAACGTATAAGAGAAAATTTTGGAAAGGACTTAATTTTAAATGAGTTCTTGCTAATTGACCAGTTTTACATATTCGGCACGACATATATATATATATATATATATATATATATACATATATATATACATATATATATATGTCGTGCCGAATAGGCAGAACTTGCGATCTTGGCTTAAATAGCAACGCTCATCTTGCCATATAGGACAAGTGAAAATTTATTTATGCAATAATTTCACCAAAATCATTCTGAACCTAACGAAAAAAATATATTTCATTGTGTTTGCTTAGTACTAAATTATTGTAAACGTATTTAAAATATATTTAGTTGGGTTAGGCTAAAATAAATTACTCTTGTTATGATAAGGTTAGGTAAGTTTTCTAAGATTCTTTTGGAGCAAAATTAAAAACTTTTACATATATATATATATATATATATATATATATATATATATATATATATATATATATATATATATATATATATATATATATATATATATATATATATATATATATATATATATATTCATGTTGGCAAGGTTAATTTATCTTATATTTTGTAATCGACACAGTTCTTTGTTTTTTTTTGTAGTGTATTGCTCTAAGAATTCTTATCTTATATCGATAAAGCTGCTGTCATTTTAAACATGCACGAGTAAAACTGTGTAGTGGACATAGATAGCGAGGCTACATTTATCTCAGGACCACCACAGCAGCTCCTTCCACTGATATTTTTACACAAGTGTATAGATTACAGTGTGAGAACGTTTTCATATCTTTATTTACATGTATATTTTGTTTGTTGGTCTTTATTTGCTTATTTGTCGTCATTCACAACATGTCATAGATTCATGAATAATCTGATAAATGCTTTAGCTGCTCGTTTCAAATGCTAATTAACCCTTGATTTATTATATAATGCATCTCAGAGTGATTATTTTTGAAACAACATATTTCTTAGACATCAAGGAAGCATTTCAATTCAAATTAGCCACTTTTCATAGCTGACACTGTAAACTGATTAGTTACATTTTTTAATGATTATTCAATATATTATATAACACGTCATGGAACCAGTCAAGGAAAATGTCCCTCGTGGTCCATGCCTTACTGTCTTTCCTTCACATCACACACAATTTAGTCTTGACGACACTGTTTTTCTTGAAACTCTGGAATTTTGAGAGTGATATACCAGTAAAGGCTTCACTTTGCAAACACCACTAGTATTACTACAAAACATCAGAGTTAGCCTGTCTTTCATAGGCTTGTGTCCTGGGAGTGCCTTTTCCGCCTGAGTAATGTAGGTCCTGTTTGGCATTTTCTTCCAACACAGGCTTGTTTCATCACAACTGAGCACTTGTTGGGGTTTTAATTTTTCAGCCTCTATGTACCCCTTGAAGTCCTGAATATATTATTCAGCCGCTTTTTTGTCAGAACTGGCAGCCTCACCATGCCTTTTCACACTGTGTATGCAACTACGATTCTTAAATTTCTCAAATCAACCTTTGCTGGCCTTAAATTCACCAATATGAGCACTAGTTCCAAGCATTTTCTTAACGAGATCATCATGCAACTGCCTTGCCTTTTCACATATAACTGACTACGAAACACTATCTCTTGATAATTGTTTCTCGTTGATCCACGACAACAACAATCTCTCAACATCCACGTGTTAAAATGATAATAATTACATAAGACTGACCCTGAATCGACAATAAATCACACTCACATAACACAACCAACACAGAGTCGTAATGGTACGGAATGCAATCCCCACACTGTATACATTTCACAAAATACATTAACACTAAATACTCGCAGTACCAAACACAAAAAATTTCACATTAGACAAAAACACTTAGACGTAAATTGGAATATATTTCCCTAAATCTAATAATAACAATTTACAATAGGCTCTATAACCTAACTAATATAATAAGTCTAAGGCCAATATAAAACAAATCTCGGCCTCATATGCCTTACAATACTCTCTCAGGAAATATCACGTAACATCAACAACTTACAATTGACGTCCATAAACTAACATTTAAACATGTAAAAGAATCGTAAACATATTAGAAGAACGTAAAAGATATGTAGCTGATTTATCCTTGAAACATGCTGCAAATTATTCTCATCTACACATTCACAGAATCACAGAAGCCTTGCAACCCAAAACAAAGCAGCCCCATTGCCCACACTGGAGTCCCTTGCTTTCCAGGCAAGGGCTTCATTATACCTGGAGTATACCTGAAAAGTGTTTTGGGGGTCAGCGCCCCCACGGCCCGGTCTGTGACCAGGCCTCATAGTGGCTCAAGGCCCGACCAACCAGGCTGTTACTGTTGACCGCACGCAACCCGACGTACGAACCACAGCCCGGCTGGTCAGGTACTGACTTTAGGGGCCTGTCCAGAGCCTTCTTGAAGACAGTCAGGGGTCTATTGGTAATCCCCCTAATGTATACTGGGAGGCAGTTGAACAGTCTTGGGCCCTTGACACTTACTGTGTTATCTCTTATCGTGCTAGTGGCGCCCTTGCTTTTCACTAGGGGGATGTTGAATCGTCTGCCGAATCTTTTGCTTTCATAGAGAGTGATTTTCGTTTGCCAGTTTCGTACTAATCCTTCTAAGATTTTCTGAGTGTATTAATCAAGTATCTCACCCGCCTGCGTTCTAGAAAGTACAGGTTGAGGAACTTCAAGCGATCCCAGTAACTGAGGTGTTTTATCGCACTTAATGTGCCGTGAAGGTTCTCTGTACGTTTTCTAGTTCAGCAAATTTCACCTGCCTTGAAAGGTGCTGTTAGTGTGCAGCAATATTCCAGTCTAGATAGAACAAGCGATCTGAAGAGTGTCATCATGTGCTTGGCCTCCCTAGTTTTGAAGGTTCTCATTATCCAACCTGTCATTTTTCTAGCAGATGCGATTGATGCAATGCTGTGGTCTTTTAAAGTGAGATCCTTTGGCAATATCACTCACAGGTCTATTACATTAGTTTTTCACTCCATTGTATGGTAGGAATTTATTTTATACTCCGATATAGTTTTAATTTCCTAACGTTTTCCAGGTCTGAGTAATTGAGATTTCTCATCATTGAAATTCATATTGTTTCTGTGGCCCTTTTAAAGATTTGGCTGCTGTCCGCCTGAAGTCTTGCAGTGTCTTCAATGGAGAACACTGTCATGCAAATTCGGTTGTCATCTGCAAAGGAAGACACGGTGCTGTGGCTTACATCTCTATGTCAGATATGAGGATGAGGAACAGGATGGGAGCGAGTACTGTGTCATGTGTAACAGAGCTTTTCACCGTAGCTGCCTCAGACTTTACTCTGTTTACTACTGCACTTCGTGTTCTATATGTTAGAAAATTATAGATCCATCTACCAACTTTTCCTGTTATTCTTTTATCACGCATTTTGTGTGCTATCACACCATGGTCACACTTATCAAAGGGTTTTGCAAAGTCTGTGTATAGTACATCTGCGTTTTGTTTGTCTTCTAGAGCATCCAGGACCTTGTCATAGTGGTCCAGTAGTTGGACCACTATGACTATGACCACTCTGACAACCTTCCCTAGTACAAGCTTAAATCCCTTAATACTAACACCACTCTACTTCCAGACACTATCACTAACCCTCGAGTTAGCCATGTCGGAAACCTTCATATTACCCACAAAAGTATTTTCGATGTAATGCCGGATCAGCTACTCACAAACTCCACAAGAATCATTAGCAACCCCGGTAAGGGTGAGGCTCGAACTTATGGCAAGTGAGTCACAAAACTAAATGCCAGTGCATGATTTGTTTGCAATCGTGTTATTACAATTATTTGGTGAACCATTATCAACATCCTTCCAATATAATAATACTCTGTCCGAGAGAATGCCGTATGATTTGTCTCTCCCTCAGAGCGATGAGCAATGCAACAAAACCTGCCCAGATGCGCCTCCAGTTATACAAAAAGTATAACGAACTACTTGGAAACTTAAATTCCTGTCAAAACATCATATTAAACCCTGATCTTATCCTGCCCAGTTCTGCCACAGACATCATCACCCTCAACATATCAGACTGTCTCTCAAATCTATTACCATGATTTTTTCAGACAACCTACACTCTATCCAGACACTCATCTTAGAAGAGCCCTACATGCAACATTGCTCTCTTTACATAAACACAAAACATACGTTTGTGTAAATTTAATAGGCCCAAACCATCCCTTCTTTCTGGAGTGTGAGCGGCTCCCTTCGCAATCATTCATACTTAGATCACTAAAATCAGAAAACCCTATTTTAGATCCTACGCAACACCACACTAGTTAAAAGTAAATATTAGAGACACGAATACCACGACTATGAAGAAGGGCATTAACGGTAATGGCGCTTTGTTAGATAATTGACTGATAAGTTGTGTTTCCCTGTAAGCCGTAAGATATGCTATACTGCACCTTCTGAGAATTTACTATCATCACCGCCTTCCTGCTGCTTGTGTACGACTAACCCACTCCTCAAGACCTAAGATCTTGGATTTATCAACATTCATGATTATCTCTACGCTTATCCAAACTTCCCTACCGCCCCTACAAGCACTTCAAGTCTAGTATGTTCATTCATCAATAACGTACTATTGTCTGCTTACCCTAAAGCCTCTGGAAAAATTCTCCCTCCTACTCTCATCACCCCACTAGAAACCCTGTCCCTCACTATCCTATAGACCTAGTCCTGCACATATGCGAAAAGCATCTAAGACAATGGAAAACCCTGTCTTTAACCTCTACACATGAACACAGCCCCTATACAACCATTAACCTTGACTATAGCCACTAGAGGAGGACGGGGCCTTACCTATATTTCTAGTCTCCCTAATCTTAACAACTCTATGCATTCCTTAGACATCAAACTTACTGTTAGTGAAAGTAATACCTATCGTAGAAATCCAGTTTGACCTCTCTTGCTACTGATGATTCAGGAGTCTACTACACATCCTGTTATTTAGTCCTCTCCAATACTTTGCAGAAACTGGCCACTCTCTTTGTAACAGACTTTAAGAGAACAAATGAAGTGTTAGGCTAGCCAGCACTAACGATTCTCTTTTTTGTCATGTTTTCTCTCATTCTCCTATGTGAGGGTTATTTGTCTATTACTTTAGTCACGGTATTGTGCTATATTATTCATTATACTACTACCTCTTGTTCTAGTCACACCATTTTCCCCATCTTTTCGTATATGTACTGGATCCCATCCTATGGCGCTTCTGTGTGACTAGTTAATAGTCCAAGTCGGACTGAAAGGTCGTCGGTTTATTTATGTATTGTTCCAGACATGTTATTGCGCCTTTTTATTCTACACGTATCACAGGTGCGATAGAGTTATCCAGGGACTTCACATCAGCCTCATCACACTCCTGAACCACAGGCACATCCGCAGTCACTGAAGGCAGAGGTTCTCTCTGTAATGGAAAAATATATATCAACGCCTGATTCAGTACATTATATAAGCCAGGAGCCTTCTAGTGTGGGAGAACACAAATCTAAGACTAACATAGGGAGGCGCGCCGCTGACCTGCATAGGACACCATCAATTGAGACCCATATTGTGGTAAAATAATATAAGACAACACAGGGTACTGCAATAACATTATAAGAGAGAGTATGCACCCTTAGGCAAAATGTTGGGCTACATATACAGTACCATTGCGACAGACTACCTCCTGTAGGTTAGTTTCATCTGACTAAAATGAAATATTATTGAATTTCGTTAATGTGTATTGTTTTGATACATCCGCTAGGCGCGCACTAATAAACTTGTTGACCTCCACTACAACATTTTGCAGCTTGTCAACCACCGCGTCAAGTACTTTATCAGAAAACAGTTTGAGAGAGAAAAAATTGCGTCTTTCAAACCGACACAGAGATCTTCGTCTTATATCTTCAACGTGTTCTAGCTTATTTTAAGGCAGCAACACATTAGACATTCGCGGTGTGTTATCTCCCCTCAGTAACTCATGGCTGACCGTGCTGACGCATTTTCTCAAGTCCAAGGCCATGGTGTTCACGGGCAAACTACCCTTACAAAACTTAGGAGTTCCGAGAACTTGTTCACCCAGACCAATCTCTAGGTTGCAAATAAACTTAAAAATTTGCTTATCATACGATAACGTGTATGAAAAATCGTTAGTTGGATGAGCATTCAATGATAATTCTGATAATGCAATCCCAAGTGAATCCAAGAATTAGTTGGCGACCTGATCAGGAAGTGACAAGACCTCACATACTAAGGTACCTGTTGAGGTTAATTTCCAGACAGATTCCGTACATTGTCCCTACGACTTCTGTGTAATATTACAGATTTTATTTGAATTACTTCACTCTCCATTGAACTTAATATAATTCCTCAACCGCCGGAGAGAACTTAAGAATAAGAATTTCGTTCTGATTAGTGCAGGCGTATTTGCATGTGTGTACTCACCTAATTTTGGTTGCAGGGATCGAGTCATAGCTCCTGGCCCCGCCTCTTCACTGGTCGATACAAGGTCCTCTCTCTCCCTGCAAAATGAGCTTTATCGTAACTCACGAAATCGTAATGACACGATTGCAAACAAACCATACCACGGGCGGGGTTTTAACCCCGCCCGTGGTATGGTGAGCTTCATCATGCTTCGTTTTAAAACTATGTATGGATTCTGCCGCCACTACGTCACTTTCCAGATTATTCCACTTCTTGACAATCTATGGCTGAAGAAATACTTCCTAACATCCCACTGACTCGTCTGAGTCTTCAGCTTCCGAATGTGACCCCTTGTTATTGTGTCCCATCTCTGGAGCATCCTATCTTTGTCCACCTTGTCATTTCCTCGCAGTATTTTATATATCGTTATCATGTCCCCTCCATCCCTCCTGTCCTCCGGTTTCGTCAGGCCGATTTCCCTTAACCTCTTCTCGTAGGGCAGGCCCCTTAGCTCCGAGACTAGCCTTACTGCAAATCTTTGCACTTTCTCTAATTTCTTGACGTACTTGACCAGGTGTAGGTTCCAGACTGGTGCTGCATACTCCTTACTGAGGTATCGGAACACTATCCTCAGGTTTACCAGTCGCCCATATGCTGCAGCAGTTATCTGGCTGATGTGCGCCTCAGGAGATGTGCTCGGTATAATACTCACCCCATGATCCTTTTTCTTGAGTGAAATTTGCAGTCTTTGGCCCCCTAGCCTGTACTCTGTCTAGGTCCCTTTGTAGTCCTGTCTGATCCTCATCCGATTGAATTATCATCACTAACTTCACATCATCTGCAAACAGGGACACATATGAGTCTATCCCTTCCAGCAAGGTGTGTGTGTGTGTGTGTGTGTACTCACCTAGTTGTGGCTGCAGGGGTCGAGTCATAGCTCCTGGCCTCGCCTCTTCCCTGGCTTCTACTCGGTCACTCTCCCTGCACCATGAGCTGTACCATACCTCTGCTTAAAGCTGTGAAAGGGTCCTGCCTCCACTACATAGATTCCCAAACTATTCCACTTCCTGACTACTCAGTGACTGAAGAAATATTTCTAACATCCCTGGGATTCATCTGTGTCTTCAATTTCCAACTGTGTCCCCTTGTTGCTGTGTCCCATCTCTGGAACATTCTGTCTCTGTCCACCTTGTCAATTTCTCTCAGTATTTTATATGTCTTTTTATGTCCGCCCTATCTCTCCTGTCCTCCAGTTGCAAACCTTTGCACTTTCTCTAGATCTTCTTTACGTGCTTGGCTAGGTGTGAGTTCCAAACTGGTGCCGCATACTCCAATATGGGCCTAACGTACACGGTGTACAGGGTCCTGAACGGTTCCTTATTAAGATGTCGGAATGCTGTTCTTAGGTTTACTAGGCGCCCATATGTTTTTTTTTTTTTCTTTTTTTTTTTACACAGGGTTTGACAAGGTTAAGGATCCCTAGCTTTATTGACAAGCTATTTACAGGTTAAAGATTCCTAACTTTATTGGCAAGCTAAGAGTTGTTACTTACATCAGCTCATTTGAAAGCATTTTTATAGTTATGAGACATACAAGTAGGGAACAGGATGAAACTGGAGCCATCTGTGGGACAGCATTTTCATTTGATCAACTGACTTTATCTCGTTGACATCATCATGCTGTACGAATGTGTTCCATACTCGAGTCATCCTGGGTATATATGATCTCAGATGGAGTGATGTTCTGGAGAATGGTACAGCCAGAGTGAAGTTGCTGCTTTCTGCCCGTCTTGTGGCATAAAAGCTTGTTTCACGCTGTCCTCGAAGTGGATCCAAGTGTGGTACTTTGACAATATTGGCCTTGTACATAACAGTAAGGCCACCCACATCCCTCCTATGTTGAAGGCTCTGCTGAAATGACAGATCTATCCAGGAGGGGTCCAGGCGAGAGATGAGACGTCTTGCTCTGTTCTCTACTCTGTCAAGCAGTCGCAGATGAGAGGGGGGGGGCAGGCAAACCAAGAAAGTGGAGCGTACTCAAGGTGTGAGCGTACTTGTGCCTCGTACAGAATCTTGCAACCCCTACTGTCAAGCAGATGCGAGATACGACGAAGTGGCTGCCTTGTTTGCAAGATTTACAACATGGTTCTTCATGGTTAGTTTGGAGTCAAATTTCACCCAAAGGATATCAACTTCTTCTCCAGGTGCCAACACCCTCCCATTCATCCTTACTACTGCACCAGCATTACCATCATAGTGCCTAGAGACGATCATCATTTGCTGCAGCTGTTATCTGGTTGATGTGCGCCCCAGATATGCCTGGTGTTATGCTCACCCTAAGATCGTTTTCCTTAAGTGAGGTTTGTAGTCTCTGTTCCCCTAGACTGTACTCAGTCTGCGGTCTTCTTTGCCCTTCTTCAATCTTCATGACTTTGCACTTGAAGGGGTTGAACTCCAGGAGCCAATTGCTGAACCAGGCCTGCAGCCTGTCCAGATCTCTTTGTAGTTCTGCCTGGTCTTAGTCCGATTGAATTCTTCTCATCAACTTCACATCATCTGCAAACAGGGACACTTCGGAGTCTATTCCTTCCGTCATGTCTTTCACAAATACCAGAAACAGCACTTGTCTTAGGGCTGACCCCTACTTGTCACATGCGCTCACTCTGACACCTCGCCACGTAACATGACTTGCTGATGTCTTCCTGACAAGTATTCCTTGATCCCTTGTAGTGCCTTCCCTGTTATCCCTGCCTGGTCCTCCAGCTTTTGCACTAATCTCTTGTATGGAACTGTGTCAAACGCCTTCTTACAGTCCAAGGAAATGCAATTTACCCACCCCTCTCTCTCTTGTCTTACTGCTGTCACCCTGTCATAGAACTCCACTAGGTTTGTGACACATGATTTCCCGTCCCTGAAACCGTGGTGGTTGTTGTCGATGAGCTCATTTCTTTCCAGGTGTTGCACCACTCTTCTCCTGATAATCTTCTCCATGACTTTGCATACTATACATGTCAGTGACACTGGTCTATAGTTTAATGCTTCATGTCTGTCTCCTTTTCTAAAAATTGGGACTACATTTGCTGTCTTCCATTCCTCAGGTAATCTCCCTGTGTGTACTCACCTAATTGCACTCACCTAATTGTGGTTGCAGGGGTCAAGACTCAGCTCCTGGCCCAGCCTCTTCACTGATCGCTACTAGGTCCTCTCTCTCTCTGCTTCCTGAGCTTTGTCATACCTCTTCTTAAAACTATGTATGGTTCCTGCCTCCACTACTTCACTTGTGTGTGTGTGTGTGTGTGTGTGTGTACTCACCTATTTGTGGTTGCAGGGGTCGAGTCTTAGCTTCTGGTCCCGCCTCTTCACCGGTTGCTACTGGGTCCTCTCTCTCCAGGTAAACTCCCCGCTCCATGAGTTTTATCAAACCTCGTCTTAAAACTATGTATGGTTCCTGCCTCCACTACATCACTTTCTAGGCTATTCCACTGTCTGACAACTCTATGACTGAAGAAATACTTCCTAATATCTTTCTGACTCATCTGTGTCTTCAACTTCCAATTGTGACCTCTTGTTTCTGTGTCCCCTCTCTGGAACATCCTGTCTTTCCCCACCTTGTCTATTACGCGCAGTATTTTATATGGCGTTATCATGTCTCCCCTGATCCTCCTGTCTTCTAGTGTCGTCAGGCCGATTTCCCTTAACCTTTCTTCATAAGACATTCCCCTTAGCTCTGGAACTAATCATGTCGGAAACCTTTGCACTTTCTCTAGTTTCTTGACGTGCTTTATCAAGTGCGGGTTCCAAACAGGTGCTGCATACTCCAGTATGGGCCTGACGTACACGGTGTAGAGTGTCTTGAACGATTCCTTATTAAGGTATCGGAACGCTGTTCTCAGGTTTGCCAGGGGCCCATATGCTGCAGCAGTTACCTGGTTGATATGTGCTTCCGGAGACATGCTCGGTGTTATACTCACTCCAAGATCTTTCTCCTTGAGTGAGGTTTGCAGTCTTTGGCCACCTAGCCTATACTCTGTCTGCAGTCTTCTGTGCCCTTCCCCTATCTTCATGACTTTGCATTTGGCGGGATTAAATTCGAGAAGCCAGTTGCTGGACCAGGTGTCCAGTCTGTCCAGGTCTCTTTGAAGTCCTGCCCGGTCCTCATCTGATTTAATTCTCCTCATTAACTTCACATCGTCTGCGAATAGGGACACTTCTGAGTCTATCCCTTCCATCATGTCGTTCACATATACCAAAAATAGCACTGGTCCTAGGACCGACCCCTGTGGGACCCCGCTCGTCACAGGTGCCCACTGTGATACATCATTACGTACCATGACTCGTTGTTGTCTCCCTGTCAGGTATTCTCTGATCCATTGCAGTGCCCTTCCTGTTATATGAGCCTGATCGTCTAGCTTCTGCACTAATCTCTTGTGAGGAACTGTGTCAAAGGCCTTCTTGCAGTCCAAGAAGATGCAATCAACGCACCCCTCTCTCTCGTGTCTTACTTCTGTTACTTTATCATAAAACTTCTGAAGGTTTGTGACACAGGATTTTCCTTGCATGAATCCATGCTGGTTGGCGTTTATACTCTTATTCCGTTCCAGGTGCTCCACCACTCTACTCCTGATAATCTTCTCCATAACTTTGCATACTATACACGTCAGTGTCACAGGTCTATAGTTTAGTGCCTCTTTTCTGTCTCCTTTTTTAAAAATGGGAACCACATTTGCCGTCTTCCATACCTCAGGTAGTTGCCCAGTTTCCACGGACGTGTTGAAGATTGTGGTAAGTGGCGCACACAACATATCCACTCCCTCTCTAAGGACCCATGGGGAGATGTTGTCCGGTCCCATTTCCTTTGAGGTATTGATGTCCCTTAGCAGTTTCTTAACCTCCTCCTCATCTGTATGTATGTCATCCACTAAACGTGGTGTAATTATAGGCTTCTTCCTGCATGCACTCAGAATCTGCAGCAATGAGTTCCTTGAGGAAGAATGCACTATAATTGAACAAGTATTTTCTAAACTCCACTATCCTCGTCACTTCATCAGAAACTGCAGACGGCGGGCATTAAACATCTTCAACACACCCAGAGAAGACACTGCCGAGAAGAGATACATAGTCCTCCCCACCAACTCCATTGCCAAACATGTTTCCAACATCTTTTCCAATACATCATTCCAAGTATCTACCTTCACAACCACGACCATCAAGGACATCACCAGTAGTAGACAGGACAAGCTTCCATCCTCTGCAGGGGTATACATAATCCCTTGTAATGACTGCAACAAATTATACGTGGGCGAAACATCAAGAGACCTCCAAACACGTATTTCAGAACACCAATACGCAAGCAGGACTGACGATACAAGGAATGCCTGTGTACAACATCGCAATTCACACAACCATTTAATTAACTACAGAAACTCAAGACTTATCGCCACAGAAGACAACACTCAATACCGAAGAATCCTGGAATCATCGCTTATCTCTATAACCAACAATTTCAACCAGAACAATGGCTTCTATTACATAGCTGAACCACTTGCCAAGAAACTTCTTCATCGCTATCCCACATAAGAACATAGAACACTGCAGAAGGTCTGCTCACAACTTGTCCAATACCCCTGCCAAGCTACCCAAGATTTTAGACTCTATAACCCCACCCGGTAGATCATCGGATGCAGCATTCTCCACCTGACCTCAACATTCTGAACCTGACTATAAATACTCACGTACCCCAGGTAGATCTGTTTGTGACTTGAAAAAGCCCACTGTGTGGGCGAAACGTTGTCATTAAAGGATCACATTAAACTGCATATGTGTTTATGTTTCCACTGTGTCGGTATTTTATACCATTTATTTAAATCTTGCCTCCTGTACCTTTTCCATTCTCTGGTGCACTTAGTTTTTGCCTTCCTACACCTTCGGGTAAACGAAGGACTCGCTTTGGTCTTCCTATTATTTCTGTTTCCCTTGGGAACAAACCTTTCCTCTGCCTCCTTGCACTTTGTTGCTACATATTCCATCATCTCGTTTACTGATTTTCCTACCAGGTCTCTGTCCCACTGAACCTCCTGCAGGAAGTTCCTCATACCTGTGTAGTCCCCTCTTTTGTAGTTTGGCTTTTCCCATTCAGCTCCTGTTACCTTCTCCACTTGTAACTCTACTATATAATCAAAACTCAGGACCACGTGATCGATAGCTCCAAGGGGCCTCTCGTAAGTGATGTCTTCAATGTCTGAACTGCTCAGGGTGAACACAAGATCCAGTCTTACTGGCTCATTCTCCCCTGTGTGTGTGTGTGTGTGTGTGTGTGTGTGTGTGTGTGAGTGTGTGTGTGTGTGTGTGTGTGTGTGTGTGTGTGTGTGTGTGTGTGTGTGTGTGTGTGTGTGTGTGTGTGTGTGTGTGTGTGTGTGTGTGTGTGTGTGTGTGTGTGAGTGAACGTGAGCCAGGAAGACAAGCTCTATGAAGACGTGATTCTGACTTGTTTTTAGAATGATTACTTTTCTTTTTAATAACAATATCATTTAGTAATTTCTTTAAATGATTAAGTATCACAATTATTCTTCCTAGTTATTATGATACAGTGTTCATCAGATTTAAATAATTATTTTTTTTTGGCTCATTGTTCAATTTCTATTATATTAATTACCTTCATGAAGAAAATCATATATTATGTTAAATAATTAAAGGTTCTTAATTATACTGAAGTCCCAAACCTAGCCTTATAGATGGCAATATTTGTAGGATATTATTAAGGGTAGATCGACCTAATGTAAGATCCTCCTGGAACTTCAGTAGGCACTTAATGAACTAGTTCTTGTCATTAGGGTAATTAGATAGCATCAGAAGGGAATCTTTAAGAGGTTCCCTTAACTTTTTTCTCTAACTTTTTCTTTATTTTTGCTCATAACTAGAGAACGCCTCATTCACTCGGCTTCAAACTTTCAACACTTGTGTATTGTAACGAGAACAAAATCCTTGGAACACTGACTAACTTCTCCAACCTTCGTTAGCGTACCTTCTTAACTTAACAAATTATCCCTTAAAATCAACGATATCAGATAGTGAACTTTAAATATATTGGTGTAGATCTCAACTTTTTGTGTGTAATATAGTGTCAACAAAATTTATTCCTTGTAAATCATACAAAATATATTTCAGAAATATAAACACATATACTGTATGATGTGATCCTTTATTGACAACGTTTCGCCCACATAGTGGGCTTTAAAGCCCACTATGTGGGCGAAACGTTGTCAATAATGTATCACATTATACTGCATATGTGTTTATATTTCCATTGTGTCGGTATTTTATACCATTTATTTCCATCCAAAATATATTTCATTTGACCTTTTCTGAATTTCTTCAGTATTTAATAGGTGATATATCTTAGGACCAGGATAACACTCAAGTTTGGTTTGTGTATTATTATTATTATAATCAAGGGGGAAGCGCTAAACCCGGAGGATTATACAGCGCCTGGGGGGGGGATGTGGAAGGCATTCAGGCTTAATTCGGGGAACTGGAGCACAGATCCAATTCCCTAAATCAAGAGCCCCTCACCAACATCAAGGAACCTTCCTTGAGGGGTCTGTTTGTGTAAAGGTGAGTTACTTAATCTAGAAAAATATTAAAATAATAACTCTGTTTCATCAGAATGTCTTAACTGGAGAATGACTCGTCCAATTACCTTCAAAATTTCGACACTTGTGTCCTAAACACAATTCTGGTAGTGCTCTTATTATATGGTTTTAGGCTTCAGTTATTAATTTTATTGAATAAATCGTGGTATTATTTTTAAATAATTTACTAAAGAATGCTTCTTCTTATTGACTTCTAAATTCTATTGATGATGCATTCTGTAAGAAGGATGATGCCCCATAGGTCTTGTCAGACTTACCTGGAGTTTACCTGGAGTTTACCTGGTCAACGCTCCCGCGGCTCGGTCTGAGACCAGGCCTCGTGGTGGAAGAGGGTCTGATCAACCAGGCTGTTACTGCTGGCCGCACGCAAATTGACGTACGAACCACAGCCCGGTTGGTCAGGTACTGACTTTAGGTGCCCGTCCACCGCCTTCTTGAAGACAGCCAAGGGTCTATTGGTAATCCCCCTTATGTACGCTGGGAGGCAGTTGAACAGTCTTGGGCCCCGGACACTTACTGTGTTGTCTCTCAGTGTACTCGTGGCGCCTCTGCTTTTCACTGGGGGAATGTTGCATCTCCTGATTTGGGATAAACTTGAATATTTATTGAAGTTATTAATCTTGGAATCGCTGGAAAGTGATCAGTTACTGGAACTTGCTTTTTCTTATTGACTTCGAACTCGAAGCCATTCAGCAAATTTCTGCTTACCAGTTTCTTGGGCTCTGGTGGCCTGGTGGTTAACGCTCTCGCTTCACACGGTGAGGGCCTGGGTTCGATTCCCAGCCAGAGTAGAAACATTGGACGTGTTTCTTTCCACCTGTTGTCTATGTTCCCCATCAGTAAAATGGGTACCTGGGTGTTAGTCGACTGGTGTGGGTCGCATCCTGGGACACTGACCTAAGGAGGCCTGGTCACAGACCGGGCCGCGGGGGCGTTGACCCCCGGAACTCTCTCCAGTTGTATCTCTTACAAATTCAAAATCAGTATTTTTCTTCTCACAGGATTGTGGATATTTCTAGATATAATGTAACTGAAAAGAAAACTAGGAAAAAAATTGCGATTATGAGGCGTTTAACGAGAGGAGACTTTCCTATTTAGAAACATTCCAGATATTCGAGAAACATTTGAAACATTTCTTAGACTTGTGGTGTGTGGGCACAAAGTTTGTTGGATTCTGTGTAATAACTAGAATACGCATCATCTGACCAGTTTTGGAATGCTGAAGGTTTTCTCACAGCAACAATCTCGTAATGTCATGTTCAATAAGGTACTAAGCCAATTTTATTGATATAACTTCTTTTTATGAAATAATTGGGGAATATATCTTCTTGTCAGAAATAAGTCGGTATTTATTTTTATTTGAACATCCAGGATTAAAACAACGAATGCACGTTTTTGTTCCTTGAACAAAAATTTGTATATTATATTCAACAAGATTACATATAAGTTATTGTTTACTGTGTATATTTGTTTAAAAACTGGTTAATCTTGCTTAGAGAAAATTTCAACTAATTTTTATCTTGTGCAGGTGATATTTTTTTTTTTTTTGAAGACATTGGAAAAACTTTAAATACCGTTTTTTGTGTGATAACTTATGAGTGTCGCCTGTGATTAGCTACACTCTCCTCATGATGATAACTTATGAGTGCTGCCTGTGATTAGCTACACTCTCCTCATGATGATAACTTGATACAACTTCCTGGCATTTACCATTTTTGTTGAAGGAAAATTTGGGTATGAGTTTCCCATATGATGACTTGCGAACGCCTCTTCTTATTCCTTTCAGTTCATCAACGCTAATAATTAATTGCATTATCAACTTATCTTTCACTCTGTGCTACTCCAGTCGCTTGCACTGAGGCACAGGGGACTGGGGTTATGGAATACTGGGATTCCCTACTGCAAGGGTCTCCAAGCTGAGGCCCGCATGTGGCCCGCCACATGCGGCCCACCACAACATTATATGTGCTTGCCGAGACTTGAAATATTTATTAATAGTAAATATAATAAACCCCTCATCCTTAACTGAGGGTTAAAATCCTTAACTCTCAGTTAAGGATTTTGTTGCTAGTAACAATATATATGTCAAAATTTGTTCAAATTCTTGTTCTAATCTTTTAATTTTTTACATATACCCTTCAGTTATGGAAGGAAAAAAGGAAAAGAACAGTACAGAGTGAGTGCAGTCTGTTACTGAGGACTGGGGAGCACCAAGTACTTCTTTGTATTAGCAGGTGATAAAGCCTTGTATGTTGTATGCCACGAAACTGTTGAAGTTTTGAAGGAGCACAATGTACGTCGGTACTAGGCGACCAAACATTAAGCAAGCTATTCTCAATTCACAGGAGCACAGTGCTCGGAAAAAGCTGAATCAATGCAACGCACGTTGCTTTCCCAACAGAAAAGAGCTGAAAAAAAATTTTAACCAGGACCAGTTATAAACTAGCTTATGCGTAAGCTAAAACAGGAAAGCCATTCACCTTTGGGGATCTGATCAAAGACTGTATGATAGAAACATTGGGAGAGTTATGCACAGAAAAAGGAAATCTGTTCAAAATTCCCAATCTTGTGCCAAATACTGTTATCGTAGAATTTATGATCTAGGAAGCAATATATTTCATGAAATTGCAGACAAAGCACGAAATTTTCTGATTTATTATCTGACACTTGATGACTCGAATGATGCGAGTGGCACATCACAACTCCTAGTATTCATCCGTGGCGTAGACAATGAATTTAATAACACACGAAAGTCAGCATCAGTGCACAGCATGGACACCATAGGAATCGGAGAAGACATCTTCAAAGAGTTGCAAAAAACTGTATGAGAATATAACCTGGAGTGAAATAAAGTGCAATGCTTGACAACTGATGGAGGAAAGAACATGTCTGGGGTGAAAGAAGGTTCGGTTGGATAAATCACAAAAGCTTGTAAGGTTGATGGATTCCCAAAGCCCAGGTTTCTGCATTGCGTTATCCACCAGCAAACATTGTGCGGAAAATACGTGGATATGTCTTGCTTTTTAAAACATATAGCTTCAGCAGTGCATTTCCTTCGATCTCACGGGAATAATCATCGCCAGTTTCGTGGTTTTCTGAGGTAAACTGATTCTGAGTTCGTTGACTTGCAATATTACACAGCAATTCAATGGCCTAGTTGTGGAAAGGTTCTATCAAGTCTCTTTCAGCAGAATGGAAATTTATTCATTTCTCACAGAGAAGAATCGACCTGAACCACTTTTATCAAACGCTGATTGGCTTTGGAAATTGGCACTTTTTTTTCTTGCAGACGTGGCAAGCCTTATGAATCAATTGAATCTGAAGTTGCAAGGTGAAAGAAATTTGATTTGTGATCACACATGTCAAAAAATGAAATTCAGGGCAAAACTGATGCTATTTGAAGGACAGGTGAATGTTTCTAATTTGGTTCATTTCTCATGTTGAGAAACATTTCATGAAGAAAGTGAAGCAGAATTTCCTTTCCCATTTGCAACACTAATCATTAATGACTTGCAAATATAATTTCAGAAGTGATTTTCTGATCATGATGGAAAAACAGATGAAATATAGTTGTTTAAAAATCCATTTGACTGTAGTGCTGAAACATTCCCAAGTCAGTTTCAAATTAAAATTATTGATCTTCAGATGACATGCTGAAGGAAAATCAGAAAGAAATCTGATTCAGTTTTATAAATCTTTACAGCCTGAATAGTTTCCAAATCTGAAGTGGATTCGTATAAGTTTTTGGTACAACTTACCTTTGTGAGCAAACGTATTCAAAGATGAAGTATCCCTTTTGCTAATATCGCACAAATTTATCTGATGAGCATTTGAAGCCCATTATAATTATTGGCTTCTCATTCTTGAAGCCTCATTCAGCAATATTTTGAAATTATAAAACTATTTCCCATTAACCTTTCGTAAATTAATCTTTTGCCAGTTCTTTTCCTCTGTATTTGAGTAATTGATTATACTGTCCAACTACTGACTTATGTTTGACATTTCTAATCATTATATATCATTTCTCAGTGTAAACACGGTATTGTTTCTTCGTAATTGTCACATTTCGCTTTTGTTCTTAATAATATCATCTTGATTACGAAACGGATCTAAATAAGAGAACATAAGAACATAAGGAAGAAGGAACACTGCAACAGGCCTACTGACCCATGCGAAGAAGGCCCATGCCACACCCCGGCCAAGAGCAATGATCACTTTCACTTAGGGAAAGAGCACGGCACCAGACCTGGTAGCCCAAGCTAGTCAGGTCCAACTCACACCCACCCACACCCACTCATGTATTTATCCAACCTATTTTTAAAACTACATAACGTCTTAGCGTCTATGACGACACCAAACCAGTGCTTTCCTATGTCCTTCCTGAATCTGAATTTTTCCAACTTGAAACCATTGCTGCGAGTCCTGTCTTGGCTGGAAATTTTCAGCATGTTATTTACATCCCCTTTATTTATTCCTGTTTTCCATTTATACACCTCGATCATATCCCCTCTATAGAGTGCAGATTCAGGGGCCTCAGTCTATCCTCATAGGGAAGATTTCTGATACATGGGATCAACTTTGTTATCCTCCTCTGTACGTTTTCCAGTGCATTTATATCCATTCTGTAATACGGTGACCAGAACTGTGCAGCATAGTCTAAATGAGTCCTAACCAAGAATATATAGAGTTGAAGAACAACCTGAGAACTTCTATTATTTATACTTCTTGATATGAAGCCAAGGATTCTGTTAGCTTTATTGCGAACACTAATGCACTGTTGTCTTGCTTTTAGATTACTGCTAACCAGAACTCCTAAATCCTTTTCGCAATCAGTAGTATTAAGATCTACACTATTCAATTTATAAGTGGCATGGTTATTGTTCTGTCCAACATTTAGCACTTTGCATTTGTCTATATTAAACTGCATCTGCCACTACTCCGACCACTACATCAGTCTATTCAAATCATCCTGGAGTGCACTAATGTCCTCAGTAGCATGAATTTGACGGTCTATTTTGGCGTCATTAGCAAATTTGCTTATATTGCTATTTATTCCCTCATCTATATCGTTTATGTAAATTGTTAACCACAAGGGGCCCAACACTGACCCCTGTGGAACACCGCTCGTGATGTGCGCCCATTCTGATTTCTCCCCATTTATGCAAACTCTTTGCTGCCTATTTGTCAGCCACGCCTCTACCCAGGAAGAAATTTCTCCTCCTGTTCTGTGTGCCTTAAGTTTCCTCAAAAGTCTCTGATGTGGAACTCTATCGAAAGCCTTACTGAAGTCCATATACACAATATTGTATTCATTACCATGATCTACCTCCTCAAACACCTTAGCGAAAAAAGTTTAATAAATTCGTAAAACCTTAGCAAAACCGTGTTGAGATTCATTTATCAATTTATGCCTATCAAGATGACTACGAATTGCCTCGGCAATTATTGATTCCATAAATTTTCCCACTATGGAGGTAAGGCTTATTGGTCTATAGTTCGAAGCCAAGGACCTGTCACCTGCCTTGTAAATAAGTATTACACTTGCCATTTTCCACTTATCAGGCACTATGAGAGTTTGTAGTGATATGTTGAAAAGATTAGAAAATGGTTTGCAAAGTTCCTCTTTACATTCCTTTAACACCCTTGCAAACAGTTCATCAAGGCCTGGGGATTTGTTAGGTTTTAATTTCTCTATTTCTCTGAGGACCATGTCATTAGTTACTGCAATTGTCCATAGTTTATTATCGTCCTGTTCTACATAATTTATTATTTCTGGAATTTCGCTAGTATCTTCCTGAGTAAAAACTGAGAGGAAGTAAGAATTGAAAATTTCACACATATGCCTATCACTGTCAGTGATCTGACCATAGTTACTCTTAAGTGGGCCTATCTTGTCCCTAATCTTACTTCTGTGTACCTGAAAGAACCCTTTTGGGTTAGTCTTTGAATCCCTTGCGACCTTAGCCTCATAATCCCTTTTTGCTTTTCTTGTTCCTTTTTTATTTCTCTCTTTAACTGAATATATTGATTTCTTAACTGCCCATCCCCTCTTTCGATACGCCTAAAAATGCCTCTTTTTTGAACAACGAAAGTTGTTTGGGCAGCTAGAACTATGCTCTGGAAAACGTCATATTGGCAACCAAGATCACCTACCTGACCCATAGTCAGTTCATCCCAATTTAGCCCACCCAGTTAATTTTTTAGTTCCATGAAATTAGCCAATCGAAAGTCTGGGACAGAGACTTGATTGCAGTTTACTGGGTAATTCCATAATATATTGAACCTAAATGATTTGTGATCACTTTCCCCAAGTTTATCATTAACCTCAAGATTATTAATTAGTGAATCTTTGTTGGCAAGAACCAAGTCAAGCAGATTGTTTCCTGTTGTTGGTTCTATCACAACCTGTTTAAAAAAAAACAATCCTCAACTGTATCAAGAAAGTCGCTAGACTCAAGATTTCCTGTCAAATTGTTCAAATCAGTTTGTCTAATGTTAAAATCTCCCATTAACACAACATTTTCATATCTAGATGCCTTATGAATTTCGTCCCATAACAGCTTACTGCACTCCCTATCAAGGTTTGGGGGACAATATATCACATCCAAAATTAAGTTTTCATACCGCTCGAGAAACTGGAACCAAACAGATTCTGTGTCCGATGTTTCTATTCCTATATCACGTCTAACACAACAGTTTAAATTATCTCTGATATACATCGCCCTCCACCACCCTTCCTGTTGACCCTCTCAGTGTGGAATAGTTTACAACCCTTTATGCTGCATTCAGAAGGCATTGCCTTCCAGGCGAAAAGTTAGGAGACCCTGCCTTCGAGGCGAAAAGTTAGGAGACTCTTGCTTCAGGCGAAAAGTTAGGAGACCCCTGCCTTCCAGGAGAAAAGTAAGGAGATCCATGCCTCTCAGGACCCCTGGAGACCCCTTTGGAGATTCCTGCCCTCCTGGTATAGAGTTTGAAGACCTCCTGCCCTCCTGGTGAACAGTTTGGAGACCTCCTGCAATCCTGGTAAACAGTTTGGAGATCCCTGCCCTCCTGATGAACAGTTTGGAGACCCCTGCCATCCTCATGAACAGTTTGGAGACCCCTGCCCTACTGTTAAACAGTTTAGAGACCCCTGCCCTCCCGGTAAACTGCTTGGAGACCCCTGCCCTCCTGGTAAACAGTTTGGAGACCCCTGTCCACCTGGTAAACAGTTTGAAGACCCCCTGTTCTCCTGATGAACAGTTCGGAGACCCCTGCCCTCCTATTAAAGAGTTTGGAGACCCCCTGCCCTCCTGATAAACAATCTGGAGACCCCTGCCTTACTGGTAACCAATTTGGAGACCCCCTGCCCTCGTGATGAATAATTTGGAGACCCCTGCCTTCCTGGTAACCAGTTTGGACACCCCCTGCCCTCCTGATGAACAATTCGGAGATCTTTGCCCTCCGCATAACCAGTTTGGAGACCCCTGCCCTCTTGATGAACAGTTTGGAGACCACTGCAATCCTGATAAACAGTTTGGAGACCACTGTTAGCCTGGTAAACAGTTTTGAGATCCCTGCCTTCCTGATGAACAGTTTGGAGACCCCTGCCCTCCTAATGAACAATTTGGAGACCACTGTTAGCCTGGTAAACAGTTTGGAGATCCCTGCCTTCCTGATGAACAGTTTGGAGACCTTTGCCCTCCTGTTAAACAGTTTTGAGACCCCTGCCCTCCTGATAAACTGCTTGAAGACCCCTGCCATCCTGGCAAACAGTTTGGAGGCCCTCTGTCCTCCTGCCGAAAAGTTTGGAGACCCCTGCCCTCCTATTAAAGGGTTTGAACACCCCCTGCCCTCATAACGAACAATTTGGAGACCCCTGCCCTCCTGGTAAACAGTTTGGCGACCCCTGCCCTATTCGTAAAGAGTTTGGAGATTCCTGCCCTCGTGGTAAACAGTTTGGAAGCCCCTGCCTTCCTGGTAAACAGTTTGGAAACCCCTGCCCTCCTGGTGAACAGTTTGGAAACACCTGCCCTGCTGGTAAACAGTTTGAAGAGCCCCTGCCCTCGTGATGAACTGTTTGGTGACCCCTGCCCTCCTGCTGAACAGTTTGGAGACTTCTTCCCTCCTGTTAAACAGTTTGCAGGCCCCCCTGCCCTCCTGATGAACAGTTTGGAGACCCCTGCCCTCCTGGCAAACAGTTTGGAGTTCATTGCCAACCTGATGAACAGTTTTGAGACCCCTACCCTCCTGGCAAACAGTTTGGAAACCCCTACCTTGCTGGTAACCAGTTTGGAGACCCCTGCCCTCCTGGTAAACAGTTTGGAGACCCCTGCCCTCCAGGTAAGCAGTATGGCGACCCCTGCCCTCCTGGTAAACAGTTTTTAGACCCCTGCCCTCCTGGTAAACAGTTTGGAGACCTCTGCCTTCCTGTTCAACAGCTTGAACACCCCTGCACTCCTGGTAAACAGTTTTAGACCCCTGCCCTCGTGATGAACAGGTTGGAGACCCCTGCCCTCCTGGTGAACCGTTTGGAGACCCCTACTCTCCTGGTGAACTGTTTGGAGACCCATGCTCTCCTGGTGAACAGTTTGCAGACGCCTGCTCTCCTGGTGAACAGATTGGAGACGCCTGCCCTCCTGGTGAACAGTTTGGAGACGCCTGCCCTCCTGGTGAACAGTTTGGAGACGCCTGCCCTCCTGGTGAACAGTTTGGAGACGCCTGCCCTCCTGGTGAACAGTTTGGAGACGCCTGCCCTACTGGTGAACAGTTTGAAGACGCCTGCTCTCCTGGTGAACAGTTTGGAGACGCCTGCCCTCCTGGTGAACAGTTTGGAGACCCCTGCCCTTCTGGTGAACTGTTTGGAGACGCCTGCTCTCCTGGTGAACAGTTTGGAGACCCCTGCCCTCCTGGTGAACAGTTTGGAGACTCCTGCTCTCCTGGTGAACAGATTGGAGACGCCTGCTCTCCTGGTGAACAGTTTGGAGACGCCTGCTCTCCTGGTGAACAGTTTGGAGACGCCTGCCCTCCTGGTGAGCAGATTGGAGACGCCTGCCCTCCTGGTGAACAGTTAGGAGAGGCCTGCCCTCCTGGTGAACAGTTTGGAGACCCCTGCCCTCCTGGTGAACAGTTTGGAGACGCCTGCTCTCCTGGTGAACAGTTTCGAGACGCCTGCACTCCTGGTGAACTGTTTGCAGACGCCTGCCCTACTGGTGAACAGTTTGGAGACGCCTGCTCTCCTGGTGAACAGTTTGGAGACGCCTGCCCTCCTGGTGAACAGTTTTTAGACGCCTGCCCTCCTAGTGAACAGTTTGGAGACGCCTGCTCTCCTGGTGAACAGTTTGGAGACGCCTGCCCTCCTGGTGAACAGTTTGGAGACGCCTGCCCTCCTGGTGAACAGTTTGGAGACGCCTGCCCTACTGGAGAACAGTTTGTAGACGCCTGCTCTCCTGGTGAACAGTTTGGAGACGCCTGCCCTCCTGGTGAACAGTTTGGAGACGCCTGCCCAACTGGAGAACAGTTTGTAGACGCCTGCTCTCCTGGTGAAAAGTTTGGAGACGCCTGCCTCCTGGTGATCAGTTTGGAGGCCCCTGGCCTTCTCGTGAACAGTTTGGAGACGCCTGCTCTCCTGGTGAACAGATTGGAGACGCCTGCTCTCCTAGTGAACAGTTTGGAGACGCCTGCTCTGCTGGTGAACAGTTTGGAGACGCCTGCCCTCCTGGTGAACAGTTTGGAGACGCCTGCTCTCCTGGTGAACAGTGTGGAGACGCCTGCCCTCCTGGTGAACAGACTGGAGACGCCTGCCCTCCTGGTGAACAGTTAGGAAAGGCCTGCCCTCCTGGTGAACAGTTTGGAGACGCCTGCTCTCCTGGTGAACAGTTTGGAGACCCCTGCCCTTCTGGTGAACAGATTCCAGACGCCTGCTCTCCTGGTGAACAGTTTGGAGACCCCTGCCCTCCTGGTGAACAGTTTGGAGACGCCTGCTCTCCTGGTGAACAGATTGGAAACGCCTGCTCTCCTAGTGAACAGTTTGGAGACGCCTGCTGTCCTGGTGAACAGTTTGGAGACGCCTGCCCTCCTGGTGAACAGTTTGGAGACGCCTGCTCTCCTGGTGAACAGTGTGGAGACCCCTGCTCTTCTGGTGAACAGATTGGAGACGCCTGCCCTCCTGGTGAACAGTTTGCAGACGCCTGCCCTACTGGTGAACAGTTTGGAGACGCCTGCTCTCCTGGTGAACAGTTTGGAGACGCCTGCCCTCCTGGTGAACAGTTTTTAGACGCCTGCCCTCCTAGTGAACAGTTTGGAGACGCCTGCTCTCCTGGTGAACAGTTTGGAGACGCCTGCCCTCCTGGTGAACAGTTTGGAGACGCCTGCCCTCCTGGTGAACAGTTTGGAGACGCCTGCCCTACTGGAGAACAGTTTGTAGACGCCTGCTCTCCTGGTGAACAGTTTGGAGACGCCTGCCCTCCTGGTGAACAGTTTGGAGACGCCTGCCCAACTGGAGAACAGTTTGTAGACGCCTGCTCTCCTGGTGAACAGTTTGGAGACCCCTGGCCTTCTCGTGAACAGTTTGGAGACGCCTGCTCTCCTGGTGAACAGTTTGGAGACCCCTGCCCTCCTCGTGAACAGTTTGGAGACGCCTGCTCTCCTGGTGAACAGATTGGAGACGCCTGCTCTCCTAGTGAACAGTTTGGAGACGCCTGCTCTCCTGGTGAACAGTTTGGAAACGCCTGCCCTCCTGGTGAACAGTTTGGAGACGCCTGCTCTCCTGGTGAACAGTTTGGAGACCCCTGCCCTCCTCGTGAACAGTTTGGAGACGCCTGCTCTCCTGGTGAACAGATTCGAGACGCCTGCTCTCCTAGTGAACAGTTTGGAGACGCCTGCTCTCCTGGTGAACAGTTAGGAAAGGCCTGCCCTCCTGGTGAACAGTTTGGAGACGCCTGCTCTCCTGGTGAACAGTTTGGAGACCCCTGCCCTCCTGGTGAACAGTTTGGAGACCCCTGCCCTTCTGGTGAACAGATTCGAGACGCCTGCTCTCCTGGTGAACAGTTTGGAGACGCCTGCTCTCCTGGTGAACAGATTGGAAACGCCTGCTCTCCTAGTGAACAGTTTGGAGACGCCTGCTCTCCTGGTGAACAGTTTGGAGACGCCTGCCCTCTTGGTGAACAGTTTGGAGACGCCTGCCCTCTTGGTGAACAGTTTGGAGACGCCTGCTCTCCTGGTGAACAGTGTGGAGACCCCTGCCCTTCTGGTGAACAGATTGGAGACGCCTGCTCTCCTGGTGAACAGTTTGGAGACCCCTGCCCTCCTGGTGAACAGTTTGGAGACGCCTGCCCTCCTGTTGAACAGTTTGGAGACACCTGCCCTCCTGGTGAACAGTTTCGAGACGCCTGCCCTACTGGTGAACAGTTTGGAGACGCCTGCTCTCCTGGTGAACAGTATGGAGACGCATGCCCTCCTAGTGAACAGTTTGGAGACGCCTGCTCTCCTGGTGAAAAGTTTTGAGACGCCTCCTCTCCTGGTGAACAGTGTGGAGACGCCTGGTCTCCTGGTGAACAGTTTGCAGACCCCTGCCCTCCTGGTGAACAGTTTGGAGACGCCTGCTCTCCTGGTGAACAGTTTGGAGACGCCTGCTCTCCTGGTGAACAGTTTGGAGACGCCTGCCCTTCTGGTGAAAACTTTTGAGACGCCTCCTCTCCTTGTGAACAGTGTGGAGACGCCTGGTCTCCTGGTGAACAGTTTGCAGACCCCTGCCCTCCTGGTGAACAGTTTGGAGACCCCTGCTCTCCTGGTGAACAGTTTGGAGACGCCTGCTCTCCTGGTGAACAGTTTGGAGACGCCTGCCCTCCTGGTGAACAGTTTGGAGACGCCTGCCCTACTGGTGAAAAGTTTGGAGACGCCTGCTCTCCTGGTGAACAGTTTGGAGACGCCTGCCCTCCTGGTGAACAGTTTTTAGACGCCTGCCCTCCTAGTGAACAGTTTGGAGACGCCTGCTCTCCTGGTGAACAGTTTGGAGACGCCTGCCCTCCTGGTGAACAGTTTGGAGACGCCTGCCCTCCTGGTGAACAGTTTGGAGACGCCTGCCCTCCTGGTGAACAGTTTGGAGACGCCTGCTCTCCTGGTGAACAGTGTGGAGACGCCTGCCCTCCTGGTGAACAGATTGGAGACGCCTGCCCTCCTGGTGAACAGTTAGGAAAGGCCTGTCCTCCTGGTGAACAGTTTGGAGACGCCTGCTCTCCTGGTGAACAGTTTGGAGACCCCTGCCCTCCTGGTGAACAGTTTGGAGACCCCTGCCCTTCTGGTGAACAGTTTGGAGACGCCTGCTCTCCTGGTGAACAGTTTGGAGACCCCTGCCCTCCTGGTGAACAGTTTGGAGACGCCTGCTCTCCTAGTGAACAGATTGGAGACGCCTGCTCTCCTAGTGAACAGTTTGGAGACGCCTGCTCTCCTGGTGAACAGTTTTGAGACGCCTGCCCTCCTGGTGAACAGTTTGGAGACGCCTGCCCTCCTGGTGAACAGTTTGGAGACACCTGCCCTCATGGTGAACAGTTTGGAGACGCCTGCCCTAATGGTGAACAGTTTGGAGACGCCTGCTCTCCTGGTGAAAAGTTTGGAGACGCCTGCCCTCCTGGTGAACAGTTTTTAGACGCCTGCCTTCCTAGTGAACAGTTTGGAGACGCCTGCTCTCCTGGTGAACAGTTTGGAGACGCCTGCCCTTCTGGTGAAAAGCTTTGAGACGCCTGCTCTCCTGATGAACAGTGTGGAGACGCCTGCTCTCCTTGTGAACAGTTTGGAGACCCCTGCCCTCCTGGTGAACAGTTTGGAGACGAGTGCTCTCCTGGTGAACAGTTTGGAGACGCCTGCTCTCCTGGTGAACAGTTTGGAGACGCCTGCTCTCCTGGTGAACAGTTTGGAGACGCCTGCCCTTCTGGTGAACAGTTTGGAGACGCCTGCTCTCCTGGTGAACAGTGTAGAGATGCCTGCCCTCCTGGTGAACAGTTTGGAGACGCCTGCTCTCCTGGTGAGCAGTTTGGAGACGCCTGCCCTTCTGGTGAACAGTTTTGAGACGCCTACTCTCCTGGTGAACAGTGTGTAGACGCCTGCTCTCCTGGTGAACAGTTTGGAGACGCCTACTCTCCTGGTGAACAGTGTGGAGACGCCTGCCCTCCTGGTGAACAGTTTGGAGACCCCTGCCCTCACTGGTGAACAATTTGGAGACGCCTGCCCTCCTGGTGAACAGTTTGGAGACGCCTGCTCTCCTGGTGAACAGTTTGGAGACGGCTGCCCTCCTGGTGAACAGTTTGGAGACGCCTGCTCTCCTGGTGAGCAGTTTGGAGACGCCTGCCCTTCTGATGAACAGTTTTGAGGCGCCTGCTCTCCTGGTGAACAGTTTGGAGACCCTTGCTCTCCTGGTGAACAGTTTGGAGACGCCTGCCCTCCTGGTGAACAGTTTGGAGACGCCTGCCCTACTGGTGAACAGATTGGAGACGCCTGCTCTCCTGGTGAACAGTTTGGAGACGCCTGCTCTGCTGGTGAACAGTTTGAAGACGCCTGTTCTCCTGGTGAACAGTTTGGAGACGCCTGCTCTCCTGGTGAACAGTCTGGAGACTCCTGCTCTCCTGGTGAGCAGTTTTGAGATGCCTGCTCTCCTGGTGAACAGTTTGGAGACGCCTGCCCTCCTGGTGAACAGTTTGGATTCAAGCATACCACAGGTGGGGTTTGAACCCGCGGTCAGAGTCTCAAACCCCACGCGTTGTATGGTTTGTTTGCAATCGTGTGATTACGATTTCGTGAGTCAAGTTAATCTGAATTCCTTTATTTTCTATGTTGTATATTAGCGTTATGCTTTGAGAGCCATTATTACTTCTTGCATTAGTTAAAAGTAACCCCAAATACAACTGAATCTTGAATTTACTTGTTTTGCGCTATTTATTCAGATAATAATGGGTGACTTACTGAAGGCTTACTAACACAAACAAATATTTATGGCCGCACTTAAGGGTACGACTGCTGATTTTGTATTGTTTGTAGTCGGCTTTAGTATTATTTTTCTTCTCCAGTTAATAGTTAATAGGGTTACACTTTTTTTAAGAGCCCAGCAGAAAATTTCACGTAATTTTCTCTCCTCTCTCTCTTTTTTTTTTTTTTTTTTTTTTTTTTTTTTTTTACACAGGGTTTGACAAGGTTAAGGATCCCTAGCTTTATTGACAAGCTATTTACAGGTTAAGGATTCCTAACTTTATTGGCAAGCTAAGAGCTGTTACCTACATCAGCTCATTTGAAAGCATTTTTATTGTTATGAGACATACAAGTACGGAACAGGATGAAGTTGGAGCCATCTGTGGGCCAGCATTTTCATTTGATCAACTGACTTTATCTCGTTGACATCATTATGCTGTACGAATGTGTTCCATACTCGAGTCATCCTGGTGTTAAGTGATCTCAGATGAAGTGATGTTCTGGAGAAGGGTACAGCCAGAGTGAAGTTGCTGCTTTCTGCCCGTCTTGTGGTATAGAAGCTTGCTTTACGCTGTCCTCGATGTGGACAATATTGGCTTTGTACATAACAGTAAGGCCACCCACATCCCACCTGTGTTGAAGGCTCTGCTGAAATGACAGATCTATCCAGGATGGGTCCAGGCGAGAGATGAGACGTCTTGCTCTGGTCTCTACTCTGTCAAGCAGTCTCCGATGAGGGGGGGGGGTGGCAAACCAAGAAAGTGGAGCATACTCAAGGAGTGAGCGCAGTTGTGCCTCCTACAGAATCTTGCAACCCCTACTGTCAAGCAGATGCGAGATACGGCGAAGTGCTGTAAGCTTCCTGGCTGCCTTGTTTGCAAGATTTACAACATGGTTCTTCATGGTCAGTTTGGAGTCGAATTTCACCCCAAGGATATCAACTTCTTCTCCAGGTGCCAACATCGTCCCATTCATCCTTACTACTGCACCAGCATTACCATCATGGTGCCTATAGACCATCATTTGCGTTTTCTCAGGTGCAAATGTTACTTGCCATCTATTTCCCCAAGCTGATATAGCTCTCAGCTGGTGATTGATGTAGCTTAGAGCAGCTGGCATTTCTTCTCTTGGATAAGTGAATGTCAGTGTACAGTCGTCTGCATATGCATGTGATTCTGGGATGAGATGAAGAAGGTCGTTGAAGTAGACATTCCATAACAGTGGACCCAGCACACTTCCTTGTGGAACGCTTGCCCCAATAGGATGCCTTGCTGATTCCGTTCCATTGAGGACTACACTTAGAGATCTACCATGAAGGTAATCACTGAGGAGACATAGCGTAGAGCCTGCAATTCCCAGTGCTTGAAGTTTTGCTAAGAGGCCCTGGTGCCACACCCGGTCGAAAGCGCCAGCAATGTCCAGTGCTACCACACAGCTGACTTTGGATTCATCCAGTGACTGGTGCCACTTAGTGGAGAGGTTTAACAACAGATCAGCAGCAGAGTAACCTTTCCTGAAGCCATATTGACGATCACAAAGTAGTGAACGATTGTCGAAAAACTCTGTCATTTGCCATGAGAATATTGTCTCAAGAATCCTGCCAGTGACTGACAGGAGTGACACTGGTCTGTTGTTGCTGATTTCTGCTCTGCTCTTCTTTTTGTGAACAGGGACTACATTTGCCTCTTTCC
>NW_027198745.1:0-2500 GCF_038502225.1 Cherax quadricarinatus
CATAAGCTGGTATGAAGCCAAGAATTCCTAAACTAGTTTCAAGTATGCAACTCCATCCATCCCACTGATGTTCTTGACATCTTTGGTAATAGTCATTAGAGATGCACAATGTTCAAATACAATAAATAAAAGAAAATATCTCAAGTGTTTTAATTTAGCCATATATATCAATAATAGCAACATTTTGTGAAAGGGGTAACATGCTTTATGTGGCATGTTAAATTGGGTAACAAGCTGAAAAAGTTTGGGAACCACTGCTAGCCGATTCCCACCAAGGCAGGGTGGCCCGAAAAAGAAAAACTTTCACCATCATTCACTCCATCACTGTCTTGCCAGAATTATCTTCATAATTTCATAAGCTGTACATACCTACTCTCGTGATAAACTAAGTTTCTTTTTATATTGAACTAACTTCTCTAGTTAAGACACTTGTTCTTTGCCTTCCCTTCTCATTTGCAAAATCTTAATGAACAATTTCCGTCCTCGGAATTTTAAACATAAATTTCTTGACACTAATAGACTCGGTAGCAATCTGGTTCATACTTCACTTCCGCCTTTTACTTATAATTAGTGTAATTTCTGTTCATCTCGTCCGTCCCTATATTCTGGCCGCATCTTTTCTGACAGACTTATATACCACAAACGAAGTGGTCCCACGGCTGACAATAACGATGATCATTTCTGTTTTATTAGAGATCATAGCTATGCCAGAAGTTAGTCCTCTGTTAAAGCTATACGTTTCACTTTTAGCATCCTTAAGTCAAACATCTATAATACTTAATAGTTAATGAATAAGACACATGTGCAAAAATATGGGTATCTTAACTAAGATGTTTCACCTACACATCAGGGTCTTCAATCTAATACTGAGGCATGATGACTAAGACTGTTATATTATAGTTGCTGGAAGAATTGGAGAGATGCAGCAGATGTAGACGCGATCACATGTGGGCGGGGCTCACTGTTGAAAATAGGTCATGCCCCATAAAATAAGCCAGAGATATTGCAGTGGAATAGTTCAAGACATTCTTTGTTCCAAGATTTCATGATGTTACCGAGTCAAACAAGCAGCCTTAGATCAAAGGTACGCAATACTGACAAACTGATGAATATGTCCTGTAGGTCACATCTGAATGTTTTTGTCATCTGGCCTAGCAGTATCGTGAAATCTCTTGACAGAGAATGCCTTCTTCAGATCCTACTTTATAGGCATGAGCTACTTCGATTAATGCGGAACTGTCCACATGGAATCACGTCTACAACTACTGTACTTCGATTAATAGGGCCTGTCCTCATGTAATCACATCTGGAACTACTGCATCTCTTCACTTTTTCCACAGGTTCCACTTTAAAATTCGTCATAATCATGCCTTTGCAATAGACTGAAAAAAGGCTGCTGTGCTGGACAAATGTTTCTCAGTAAATTTGCCCAGAAGTTGCACATTTGTCTTATTTATCTACGCGAAACCTTCACCTCATAAATCAGGCATTATTTATAAAATTACCAACACAACACAGGTTTCAGTTATATTGATGCTTGTCTCTATTAGTATTGAATCAAATGTTTTAATCATAACACTCGTGACTTGTCCATATTGAATAACCATGTCACTATGGTTGTAAGAGAAGTGAATTCTTGGGTGTTGTCAAAAGGTGTGGGGTTTAAAGATAAAGAATTCAACATGAAGTGAGAGTTGTCACAGTTGCTCTTTGCTGATGACACTGTGCTTCTGGGAGATTCAGAAGAAAAGTTGCAGAGGTTGGTAGGGTGTGTAAAAGAAGGAAATTGAAAGTGAATATAGGAAAGAGTAAGGTGATGAGGATAAAAACTTAGGTAACGAAAGATTGTATATCAGACTGGAAGGAGGGAGTATGGAGGAAATGAATTTATACAGATATTTGGGCGTGGAGATGTCAGCAGATAGGTTTATGAAAGATGAGGTGAATCAGAAAATTGATGAGGGGAAAAAAGTGAGTGTTGCACTGAGGAGTCTGTGAAGACAAAGAAAATTATCCATGGAAGTAAGGCAATGGGAATATATGAGAGTATAGTTATACCAACGCTCTTATATAGGTGATGAATGTTGTAACAAGAAGGCTGGAGGCAGTGGAGATGTCATGTCTGAGGGCAATGTGTGGTGTGAATATAATGCAGAGAATCTGTAGCTTGGAGATTAGGTGGTGTGGGGTTACTAAAAGTATTATCCAGAGGGTTGAGGAGGGATTATTGTGGTGGTTCGTACTTAGAGAGGATGGAACGAAATAGAATGACTTGGAGAGCGTATAAATCTGTAGTGGTAGGAAGGTGAGGGCTGGGTTCGGCCTAGGAAAGGTTGGAGGGAGAGGATAAAGGAGGTTTTGTGTGCGAGGGACCTGGATTTCCAGGAAGCATGCATGAGCGTATTAGAGCAAGATAACATTTATGAAGGGAAATGGGAAGTACAGTGTATGCACTCTGAAGGAGGGGTGTTAATGTTGCAGTTTTATAATTGTAGTGTAA
>NW_027198745.1:5000-7500 GCF_038502225.1 Cherax quadricarinatus
AACAACTTTTGGTAATGTCATAACACCTCTTCTGTTCTTCAACAGGAAGTAAGTATCGGCGCTGGGCCTTTCATGGTTGATAGATGGCGAGCCGAGGTGGTAGATTTCACTGTACCAATGGTGTTAGACTACTGGAGGATCATGGGAGTTCGAGGTGTTCCTGAGGTAGACCCCTGGGGCTTCCTGTTCCCTCTGGCACCACTGGTGTGGGTAGCCATTTTAGTAGCCCTGATGGCGCTTGCTGCTGCAGTGTTCCTCATGTCTTCCTGCAGCTCTCTCAAGAGTACTGACCCAAACTACTGGTTACAGGTCACCTACAATTACGTTCGAATATTATTAGGGCAAGGTGAGGCTTTCCTCTTGACCTGTTTTCTCTCTCCTCATTTATCACCTAACCTGTCTTCTAAATTGCTTTACCCTTCTTCACCTGTCCCGTCTTCTTGTCTATTTTTCTCTCAGATGCGACCTAACAATAACCCAGAACGAGCTAAAACATCGTTAATTGTGAATTATTCTTATTGTGACGTTTAGTTTTCATGTAAGTGTAGATTTTCTTCGTATTTAGTTATTATTTTGTCTATTTCACTTACCTGTAGTTGCCATGGTGATGTATTACATCTGTGTCTATATGTTCAGGACCTAGTGATCTGACACTTGGGTTGACTCAAAATTTCCTTATAACAGATTAAATCTTTAAAGAATTATTTGTGCATTCAGGAATTAAGAAATACTTGCAGGACATGACAGCTGATAGAGTAAGGAGAAGAGGTTGAATCACTTGAAATAGAGAACATGAATATAACAGAAAAGGCATATAAATAGTTTGAAGTTCCGATGAACGGCAGGTTGGACTGCATAAGTGCGAGTAGTTTTGCCTATTTCCAGAGCTAAGATAAAAGAGCAGCTCGCTAGTGTAATCGGATCCATATTGATTAACAGAGAAGGGAACAACTTAAAGAGGTTAGATACTATTAAGAACAAATTTAAACACCCGTGAACAAAAGTGGAATTTATACGCGCTTATAATCATGCGAGACAATGTATAGGGAAACATTTTTGCATATGTTCTCACCACACAATGAGTTGCGTCCTACGGAATATACACTTTCTTGGAATTTGTTTTTAATGCTGTAAAGCAGCTTAGAATGAAGAGGTGGAACTCTAAGTTTGTTATTGGAAAGACAGGAGAGACAACATTTCTGAAAATGTCTAAGATAGACTTAAGACAAGAGAGTCTGTTGAAGAGTTGAACCTTGTCAGAAGTGGCGGCTGCACTATATCAGATGCAGAGCTTTCATTGTGTCAGATGCAGTCACAGAGCTCTTCGTGTCAGCAGAGCAGGCAGCTAGAGAGTTGTCATTGTCAGTGGAACAAGCAGCTATAGAGCTGTCAGTGTCACTAGAGCAGGCAGCGGCAGAGGTGCTAGTGTTATTGCACGTGAAACAAGGAGCTACAAATATACTATATTTGCAGGACTTCTAGCAGAAAGTTAGTTATAGCAGAGTCGTCAGACATGTAAAATGGTTAGTGGCAAATGATTTGGAAGAAATATGAAAGACGTGAAGTCTCCATTCTGCTTCTGAACCATTATGTAAACATCAAACAATTACTGAACCTAGAAATGAGAGAGGAATTTAAAACGGGACGTGAGATTTGTCATATAAATATTTTTGAGTGTCTTGTTATATAAATGACTCAGTTTCAGTGAGAGCCAGTGAAGACAACCTTTGAGGAGAATATAGATTATATGGATTTCATTTTTTTTATTTTGGAACTATGGCATTTTTTATTACTGGAGTCGATGCGTTCAGTCCAGCAGTCTTGAGAAAAGTACAGAATGTGCTCTGACAAGTGGCTTATATATTGTAAACAGGTGAGTTGAAGCCAAACTACGGTACCACTGGCTCTTCCATTCCTCTTACTGATGAAAAATGTGATGTTTTTCCTGTCTTAGATATTCGTTTTCAAGTTACGTTTTACTTTTCCATTATGTGATTCAGTTAGGTAATATTTCATATTTGTGTATTATATATCTGAATAAATTTTGTATAAATGTCGACGTCAATTTCTCAATTAATATTATCATGGTTTTATATTTCCTATATTTCTATTCATAAGAATAAGGTGCTCGCTTGTGAACCTCAGAAAATACGAATTTTGGAAAGAGATAATTTCTCATGTTATATGTCAATGAATAACCAAAAAAAAAAAAAACACAACACCGTGACAGGAACAATACACAAATAACCCGCACATAGGAGAGAGGAGCTCACGACGACGTTTCGGTCCGACTTGGACCATTTACACATTCACAAAGTGTGGCTTTGCAATATGTCAATGTTTTTCAGTTAAACACAGGATGCCTTCTGTAGAGTTTTACTATTTATTGAGTTCACTTTGGGTTATTCCAACTCCAGTGTAGGATTTAGTTTGTGTTATTACAAATCCAGTGTAGTACGTGGTGTTAGGTGTAGTCTTGATTGCTTTCATTATCATGATA
>NW_027198745.1:10000-12500 GCF_038502225.1 Cherax quadricarinatus
TGACCACAATGATAGAAAAGAAACTAAAGGTTTGGTACACAAACGCGGATGGAATAACGAATAAACATGAGGAGTGGAATGAAAGAATCAGTGAAAAATTCCCAGACATCATAGCAGTCACAGAAACAAAACTCGCTGAGACAATAACAGACACAATCTTCCCAACAGGATATCAGATCCTGAGGAAAGATAGAAGGAGTAGAGGGGGAGGAGGGGTTGCACTGCTCATAAAACACCAATGGGGATTTGAGGAAATGGAAGGCATGGACATGATTGGAGAAAGAGACTACATTGTAGGTACAATTCAGTCCGGAGAACATAAAGTAGTCATTGGAGTGATGTATAACCCACCACAGAACTGCAGGAGGCCAAGAGAGGAGTACGAAGAAAACAACAGGGTGATGGTGGACACACTGGCTGAGGTGGCAAGAAGAGCTCACTCGAGCAGAGCAAAGTTACTGGTAATGGGCGATTTCAACCACAGGGAGATCGACTGGGAAAACCTGGAGCCACATGGGGGTCCCGAAACATGGAGAGCCAAGATGATGGATGTGGTACTTGAAAACCTCATGCATCAACATGTCAGGGACACAACCAGAGAGAGAGGGGAGGA
Organism: Cherax quadricarinatus; assembly: GCF_038502225.1. Classification (NCBI taxonomy): domain Eukaryota; kingdom Metazoa; phylum Arthropoda; class Malacostraca; order Decapoda; family Parastacidae; genus Cherax; species Cherax quadricarinatus. The sequence goes on from NW_027198745.1 coordinate 10,614, forward strand.
TGAGCCAGCAAGACTGGATCTTGTGTTCACCCTGAGCAGTTCAGACATTGAGGACATCACTTACGAGAGGCCCCTTGGAGCTAACGATCATGTGGTTCTGAGTTTTGACTATATAGTAGAGTTACAAGTGGAGAAGGTAACAGGAACTGAAGGGGACAGGCCAAACTATAAAAGGGGGGACTACACAGGTATGAGAAACTTCCTGCAGGAGGTTCAGTGGGACAGAGAAATGGTAGGAAAATCAGTAAACGAGATGATGGAATATGTGGCAACAAAGTGCAAGGAGGCAGAGGAAAGTTTTGTTCCCAAGGGAAACAGAAATAATAGGAAGACCAAAACGAGTCCTTGGTTTACCCGAAGGTGTAGGGAGGCAAAAACTAAGTGCAACAGAGAATGGAAAAGGTACAGGAGGCATAGGACCCAGGAAAACAAGGAGATTAGTAGAAGAGCCAGAAACGAGTATGCGCAGATAAGGAGGGAGGCCCAGCGACAGTATGAAAACGACATAGCATCGAAAGTCAAATCTGACCCGAAACTGCTGTATAGCCACATTAGGAGGAAGACAACAGTCAAGGACCAGGTGATAAGGCTGAGGAAAGAAGGTGGAGAACTCACAAGAAACGATCAAGAGGTATGTGAGGAGCTCAACACGAGATTTAAGGAAGTATTTACAGTAGAGACAGGAAGGACTCTGGGGGGACAGACCAGATGGGGACACCAACAAGGAATACACCAACAAGTGTTGGACGACATACATACAGATGAGGAGGAGGTGAAGAAACTGCTAAGGGACATCGATACCTCAAAGGCAATGGGACCGGACAACATCTCTCCGTGGGTCCTTAGAGAGGGAGCAGATATGTTGTGCGTACCACTTACCACAATCTTCAACACATCCCTGGAAACTGGGCAACTACCTGAGGTATGGAAGACGGCAAATGTAGTTCCCATTTTCAAAAAAGGAGACAGAAAAGAGGCACTAAACTATAGACCTGTGTCATTGACGTGTATAGTATGCAAAATTATGGAGAAGATTATCAGGAGGAGAGTGGTGGAGCACCTGGAACGGAACAGGAGTATAAATGCCAACCAGCACGGATTCACGGAAGGCAAATCCTGTGTCACAAACCTTCTGGAGTTTTATGATAAAATAACAGAAGTAAGACAAGAGAGAGAGGGGTGGGTTGATTGCATCTTCTTGGACTGCAAGAAGGCCTTTGACACAGTTCCTCACAAGAGATTAGTGCAGAAGCTAGAGCATCAGGCGCATATAACAGGAAGGGCACTGCAATGGATCAGAGAATACCTGACAGGGAGGCAACAACGAGTCATGGTACGTAATGATGTATCACAGTGGGCACCTGTGACGAGCGGGGTCCCACAGGGGTCGGTCCTAGGACCAGTGCTATTTTTGGTATATGCGAACGACATGACGGAAGGGTTAGACTCAGAAGTGTCCCTGTTTGCAGATGATGTGAAGTTAATGAGGAGAATTAAATCTGATGAGGACCAGGCAGGACTTCAAAGAGAACTGGACAGACTGGACACCTGGTCCAGCAAATGGCTTCTCGAATTTAATCCTGCCAAATGCAAAGTCATGAAGATAGGGGAAGGGCACAGAAGACCACAGACAGAGTATAGGCTAGGTGGCCAAAGACTGCAAACCTCACTCAAGGAGAAATATCTTGGGGTGAGTATAACACCGAGCATGTCTCCGGAAGCACACATCAATCAGATAACTGCTGCAGCATATGGGCGCCTGGCAAACCTGAGAACAGCATTCCAATACCTTAGTAAGGAGTCATTCAAGACACTGTACACCGTGTATGTCAGGCCCATACTGGAGTATGCAGCACCTGTTTGGAACCCGCACTTGATAAAGCACGT